>NC_052357.1:44147071-44238441 GCF_009727055.1 Benincasa hispida | reverse complement strand
AAAATTAATTTTGAATTAATTTTATTTTAATTTAATTTTAATTTAATTTAAATTAAATAATAAAAAGTTAGAGTTATGTCTAAACCCATTTCACATTTTCAATAAAGGGAGGGGAGGTTTTTTTCTACAATAACCACATCCTTTCATCTTCTCCCATCTCTTTCTCTTATCTTTCAATGTTTTTTTTTTTACTGAGAAATGAATTTTCTGTAAAAATATCTCCAAAATTCAATTACCTTTTATCTCTTTCAAAACCCGATTCCCACAAAGCAATCCTTGCTAAGAGAATAACAGGGAAGACCTTATGGTAGCATCACGATATTCTTCATAGAAAAGTGGTTCTTTGAGGAAGAAGAAGATGAAATCCTTTTTGAAGAAAAGTTTCTTCAAAGATGAGTTCTTTCTTCTCCTCTGTAAAATTAACTTTTAGCCACGAGATCCACCATCCATTAACTGTCAAACATTCCACTAAAGACCGACAGCTGCACTCTTTTCACCACAGATATACTTCTGATCCATCGGATATAACCAATCAACAGTACGATAACCCTGCACATATGCTCGTAAGTACAGCTGAGCCAATTTATCGTTTTGCCCCTGTAGTTACATCTAACTCCTTAAGTACCACTGATTCCTCTAATGAACAATCCAATATAGTCCTACTATGTGTGGGCATCTCTCAGGTCATGAGAAGGTGTGTGGTGCCACATCGTTCAAGCCTCGAAATCAGCCCCTAAGGGAGCAATCTATCTACTTACTTCTATTTCGGGGAAGGAGTGAATTCTATCTTGTGTAACTGAGTTCCCAGCTCTCAAATCAGACGAATCCCCAAAGTGGTAGGTTTGAGTCGACAATCTGGCCACTCGCACCTATGCAAATCAAAGGAGCGCCCTCAAAGGTAGGAGTTCCCAACTCACTCAGGATTGAAGTCATGTTACCTATGGTCATTCTAGTGAAGTGAAGTCTCTATCATGAACGGTGTTATATAACGAGACTATAACACTTTGTGGTCCGATCTTATACAAACTCTTTTATATAGGACGTACCCGCTTACATGTCTCAACATGAATAATCAGGATCAGACCATCTATAACAAGTCACAACACTTGTAATTATTCTACAAAGCAGGCCACATCCGTAGTGTTACCAGGATAAGGTTTCCCTCCTATATCCATATACTACAGACCATTTTGGTTATCACTTAAGACATGATCCACCTGTATATCTCTACATACATGCTTAAGTTACAAAGGACAACCAAGGATCTTAGTTTATTGGTTTGTGTTAAAGCAAATAAAGCATCCAATGTTCATAGACAAAAGTGAAGAAAATATCATATATTATACATCACAAGCATTTGTCCAAAAGCGTGTTTACAAACTACAGGACACAAGAGTTTAGGATGTCAACCCCAACAATTGGTTATGCTCAAATTAGTACTACATATAGATTTATGTGCTTGAATGATAGATCCATATGTGAATATAGTGATACCAAATTTTTTGAACATATATTTCCAATGAAGAAGGAAAATTTTGAATCAGATAGAACGTCTAGTTATGAGAATGTATCTACTTCCATTCCTTCATCGTTTAATAGTATGCATGAAACTGAAAAATAATAAAGGTTCTAGTAGTATGCATGAAACTGAAAAATAATAAAGTTTCTAGTAGTATGCTTGAAATTGAAGATATTAGAACATTTGATATAATGCATGAAGTTGAACCAAGAAGAAGTAAGAGATGGAGAATTGAGAAAAAATTTAGTCCTGATTTCTTGACTACTTTTTTAGTTGAAAGGTCAGATGATATTGACTGTTAATTTGCATGTATGTATATAATAGATGTGGATCCTGAAACTTACCAAAGATTCTGTAGACTCTATCTTATGGAAGGAAACTATTAAGAGTGAACTAGATTCTCTAACCATGAACCAAACTTAGGACTTTATAGATCTTCCTAAAGGAAGTAAACCTATTAAGTACAAATGGATTTTCAAGAAGAAAATAAAACCAGATGGTTTGATTGAAAGATACAAGGCTAGGATAGTAGTAGTAGGGTGTACACAAAAACAAGGTATTGACCACTTTGACACTTATTTTCCTGTAACAAAAATAGCTACAATTAGAACATTGATTGCACTAGCTGCCATCCATAGACTTCTCATTCACCAAATGGATGTAAAAACAACTTTTCTTAATGGTGATCTAGAAGAAGAAATTTATATGATACAGCCTGAAGACTTTACAATTGCCGGTCAGGAAAATAAAGTATGTAAACTTAAAAAATTCTTTTATGGTCTTAAGCAAGCTCCCAAATAATGGTACAAAAAAAAAATCAATAATACTTTAATAAAAAATGGGTTCAAGGTGAATTCCTCTGACACATGTGTTCATTAAAAAAAATTTGGAGCAGGGTGAGTGATTGTATACTTGTATGTTGATGACATGTTCATCTTTGGAACAAACATAGAGATAATAAATAATAACAAGTTGTTATTATCATCGCATTTTGAAATGAAAGATCTAAGGGAAGCTAACATAATACTTAAAACTGAAAATGGTTTTCCTCTGTGTCAATCATACTATATTGAAAAATTAATTAAAGAAATTTGACTGCTTTGATGATCCTCCTGTAAGAACACCTTATGATGCTAGTATAAGTCTTAAGAAAAATAAAGGAGAAAGTGTGTCTCAAATTGAATATGCAAAGATCATAGGTAGTGTTGTGTTTCTAATGAACTATACCAAACTTGATATTGCATATATTGTGAGTAGATTGAGTAGATATACACATAATCCTGCTAAAAATCATTGAGGTTATCTTTTTCGTTTGTTGAGATATCTTAAGGGCACAATAGACTATTGTTTGCATTTAAATAAATTCTTTATTGAGTTAGAAGGTTATTGTGATGCAAATTGGGTAACAAATAATGACGAGGTCAATTCTACTAGTGGATATGTATTCTTACTTGGAAGAGGAGTCATATCGTGGATGTCTGTAAAACAGACGTGCATAGCTAGATCCACTACGGAATCTGAATTTATTGCTTTATAGTTAGCTGGACAAGAGGTTGAGTGGCTTAGAAGTCTACTAAGAGATGTACCATTGTGAGAGGCATCAGTACCAGTCTCATTGCATTGTGATTCACAAGCTGCTATAGGAATTGCCGAGAATAGTGTATATAATGGCAAAATGAGGCATATTCATCTCAAACATGGAGTTGTGAAACAGTTATTAAAAGGAGGAGTTATGTCTTTGGGATTAGTGAGATCTGAAAGGAATCTGGCTGACCCTCTAATTAAAGGGCTAACAAAGAAAATAACTTTAAAATCATCAATGAACATGGGGCTTAAACCCTATAGTGATCCATAGCTCTTTATCTGGGTGGTCTATTGCGATAGACTTGATGTTCCATACCCTTTTTCTGGGAGGTCTATTGCAATGGACTTAACAATCCATAGCCCTTTACTTGGGTGGCCCTAGTACGAACTTGATGGATAAAACTAAAACCTTTAAATGATCCATAGCTCTTTCTTTGGGTGGTCCTGATATGGATTTGATGGATAATGATGAAATTCTCATAGCTCAGTATTTGAGTAGTTTGCCTTTGACAGACTTGATGAAGTTGGTCCTAGCACAGACTAGATGAAGAAGTCTTCATAGCTCAACTTAAGTGGTTTGTCTCTAACAGACTTGATGAAGTATTTGACGTGATAGTGAAGTTGTTGTCGCCTTTTATGAAAGAGTTTATGGGTCTCTTTCTAGTGCTTACACGATGACCCGAGGTTTATGTGAATGGTTTTAATTAGCACACTCTATATTGCGGAATCAAGGATAAATACTTGGAGTAAAACGTGTTGTGGGGGTCTCAACCAATGTTATTAAAAGTTCAAGAGGTAACTCACATTTTCTAATGAATTTGTTGCCCCGCTTCACTATACATCAATTCAAATAATTAGATATTGATATTTAAGTTTGGTCTCATATCTTTACTTAGAATGGTTTCTTCAAATAATCTGTTTTATTTTAATTTTGCTATAACAGTCATTTGTGGGGAATTGTTGAAAATGACTCTTGGGCTTAGGTCCATAGCAAAAATTAAACGAAACTGGAGAATATTGTCCCACATTGGAGAAATGCCTATAAGGTATAAATACTAAGGCATGCTAGAGGTAACTTCAAAGTGTGGTGGTGGTGGAAGTATAACCCTTTCACCACATGCGCGTGCCATTGTCGTCCATTCGATCGGAAGGCGGGTTCAGGTAACCGTTCTTGCGCGAAAAAGAAATAACTTTTTGTTACTCATCTATTTAATTTTTAACCTAAAAATTAAATGTTTTAATATTAAATGAGTTTCAGTTTCATTATAATGTGACTGTTTTTCTTCTTTTTATTTTTGTTTCTCTTCTCCTTCAACCCTTGGCATTTCATATGCTTCATATGCTTCTTCTTCATAACTCCATACACCCATTTGTAATAATATATCGTTTTTCAAAATCGTTTTCCATACTGGGCTTTCTCATCTTCTTTCATCTATTTTGAACATTATTTTTCCTCAATTCTAATCCATCTTCCAGCGAGTGCACGCTTGAAATTGAATGTTGTGTTAACCTTGGGGAGCAACCGGCATAGCGATTGGCACCAAAGTCAGCCCGTAGTTGCTTTCAGGCAGTGGTTCCTCCACAACACAGCAACTCTTCTACATTTGTATTTGACATTTGTGATGTTAAACCTTGTCAAATTAAACATGTTGACAATCTTGACACCTTCTAAAGAAGATATTTAAAAATATTTAAAGCAAATATATATTTTCAATTTTGTATTTTGGCTCTCAATTGATGTGTAGTTGAGTTTCAAATTGCTAGATCTTATTTTCTCAAACTTCCATTTATTTGTTTTTGAATGACTTTCGAGTTCTTGGACATTTGAACATCCATTTAGCCTTTAAAATGGTTTATGATGCTCTTAAATGTTCCAATTGAAAATATCCAAACTTTGTGTTTCTTCAACCCCTTTGGCTTTTTTTTTAAATCTTACTTTAGGTTAGATGATTAAACTAATTAATTAGATTAGTCTTGATCAAATGAATTTTAAAGAGAATTATCTTAGGATCTAAGAATGCTCACCATGCATTCTAAATCTGATCTAAGAGCTATTCATTCTTCTAACTAAGCTCTTAGTTAGAATCCATCGTTAATTTTAGTTGTTGGTGTTTGCATAATCTAGAAGGACCTCTTCTTTTTGCAAATCCAACCTCTTAGGCGTTTACACTTCAAATGTAGAAAAGAAAAAGAAACATTTTTTAATCCTAAAAAGTATATAAATAATTTGCTAAACATACATCAATTAAGTGTTTTTTTTTTCTTTTAGAATACACATTAATTAATCCTATTGCTTCAAGCAAGCGTGTTTGTATGATAGTACTACAATTATTTGATCTCTCTCTCTCTATGTGATCGGTCCCTGTCCTACATATTTTTTAGAATATAAACACCAATTTTGTGTAGTGTTAATAATACGAATGACTACAAATATTTTTCAAAAAGCCAAGATGAACATAACCTCAATTGACGTCAAGTATATACCATGATCTCAAACTTAAAATTTTGATCTTTCCGCCCCACAATTGTCATAAAAATATAATTTTCCAAAAAAAAATGGTAATGTTTGATTAAAATTGTTAGGATCAATAACGTTAATTTTTCGTCGACGAATTGACCTTTCAATGAATTCGACATCGATATGAAAAGTGTATAAACATTTTTATTATATCGTATAAAAGTTCATGAAATATAAATAATGAGATGTCATTAATGCAAATATAATATAAATAATAAATATTTAAATTTGTTTAAGAAAATATAAATTGTTTATTTATTAATTTAAATAATTTATTCGAATGTTTTGTTTTTAGAATTGTTTATTACATCCACATTTTAGTAAAACTGAGATTTCGACATTTTTGTTGATATCGATGTTAAATTACATTACCTTGTGTGTGTGGGGGTATTTTCTTCAAAGAAAATTTGTTTTAAGGAAAATTTAAACAAATTTTTATAAATAGATCAAAATTACTTTTGTGGGGTTTTTTTTTTCTTTTTTCTTTTGTGTGTTAGAAAAGTATTTAACTAATTTTCTCTTGATAGTGCTTATTCATCTCACTTAAAAATACTTGTTCTCAAAAGACATCAAAAAGCACACATCAACAACCATATTCAATGTATAGTTATTTATGGAACTTTACAATTAGATTTCAACTAGAGAAAATCATTAAACTGATTTTTGCCTGCTTTGTCATAAGAAATGACAAATTTTTCAATATGTTCTTTTAGTTGATCAAACTTTTTTTCTTTTTCTTTTTCTTTTCTTATTTATTTATTTATTTTTGAAAGAACAGCTTCTTGTTGAATATTTATTTATGTCAATTATTCACATTATTGTAAAGGCTAAATTACCACACACAAAGTTCATTAAAAATATCTCTATTATTTGTTTGTAACCTTATCGTTTCTTTTCTAATTCAACGACACTTCGATGGAGAACTCGAACCTCTTCTCATAATTGAGGATATATATCTTTTAACCAATTGAGTTATAAGCTTGTATTGACAAGTTTGTATTGGTTAAGCGTTCTACTAGGACTTGTTAATGACTCCCAAAGATGAAAAAAAAAAATTGTACCAAACATTAAGTTTAGATCATACTTTTATTTATTTATTTATTTATTTATTTATTTGAGTATAATTGGGGTAGGGAGATTTAAACCATAAAACTCGTGGTTTCTACACGCACAAATTTCAATTGAACTATATTCAGTTTGGGAGTTTAGACCATACCTAATATATATATGAATGAAACATTATTAAACTAGCTAGTATACCAAACCCTATACACATTTATGGTTGGAAATACCTTATATTTACTCATTGAAATTACATATCCAAAATCACAAAAAAAAATAGTAGTATATAAAATCCAAACTAAAAGTTTAGAAACTAACAAATTTTAATTTGACCCTAAAAGATTTGATTAGACAACAACTATATAAATATATGCAAGGATTAAAATATCAATATTGATATTGATATCGAGATTTCAATTTTATGGGTATATCGAAATCTACAGATATTTTTTTGTAAGTCACAAAATTTATTTAGATTAATAACTAAGAGTCTATTTAGAATTAATGATTAGCGAAAAAAATCGTTTTTATTTAAACTCTTTTGATAAAAATGATTTAAAATACACTTTGAAATTATTTCAAAATCTATTTTGAGTAGTTGCCAAAGACTTTAATTTTTCTAAAATTACTTTTTTTCAAAATTAAACCCTTGAAAAGTTAAACCAATTGCACCTTAGTTGTCTTTACTCTTAAACCAATATGAATATTGTTATTAAGAATTTGGACTAAATAAATGAAATTTTTTTATGTTTTATGAAAATTTATGAAAGATGTTGGAGATATCAATAAATATTTAATATTGATATTAAACCCTTCGATTTATAAATATATCAGTTTTTCATCCTTAATTATATATATAGTCATAAAAGAAAAATTATATGCAAGACAATCAAATTTGAGATCTCCAAAAGATCTTCACAAGTTTTATATATATATATACATATATATATATATCATGTTTAAAACAAGTAGGGTATAGCATTAGCAAGTTGAAGTTTTTTTTGTCAATAAATGCAACAATTTGGAAACCCCTAGAATTATACATTTAAATACACAGCCCACAGCTCAGACCAAAAACCACTATTGTTTCTTCTCATCTGCACACAGTTTAATTCCCAATTGTTAAAAAATATATTTTTTTGTCTGAGGTTTTGGTTTGTAGCAATTTACTCCTTTTTACTTTTCAATTTTGTAATAATTTAATCTCTTTATTTTAGTAGGTAATAATTTAGTCAATATACTTTCAAATTTGTGACAATTTAATCCCTAACATTGAAGACAAAAAAGGAAAAAAAAAAGAAAAAAGAAAAAAAGACATATATCGAAAGTAGATATCAAAATTTTTATTATTTATCGAAAATAATAAGTATCTAATTAGTTTTTATCGGTTAATCTATTTAAGAAATCTCATTAAATCTTGACATCAATTTCTATAATAAAGACTAAATTGTTAGAAAATTGAAAATATTGTAACGGCTAAATGAAAGTGAGTTTTGGCTGTTTTGTTTTTAAGAATATCAATCTGTTTAAAAACAAGAAAACAAAATATCTGTTTATTGTTGAAGAAAAACCAGAAGCTTGGAGGAATGGTTGTTTTTGGTTTTAAGAAAAACCATTGACTGAAAATGTTTTTATCTACTTTCTGGGGGATTTCATTAATGTCTGTACTGCCCTTCTTCTTCACTGACCATTCAGAAAACTTATTGAATTTAACACTCTCTCTTCCAATTGGCCTAACTTTACCTGTCACATTCTCTTCTACTTTTCATATATTAATATCCCATTTCTTTTTTCTTTTTTTTTTTGGATTAATATATATATTTTTTTACATATGTATTTGGTAATAAATTAAAGGTTAAAAAAAAATTTAGCACCTAAATTTTTATAACACTAATAATTTAGTCATTGAACTTTGGTTTGTAACGATTTATCCATGTACTGTAATAATTTAGTTCTTATACTTTAAAATTTGTAACAATTTAGTCTCAAACGTAAAAGAATTCATCAAAATTTAGATGTAATTTTTATTATTTTACGATCTAAACGTTGTAATTTATAAAAATATTGAATTTCTAATTAGTTTATTGATTTATTACTCAAGAAATCTCATTAAAACTTGACAATGCTATGTTTAAATTGAAACCACAAAAACTAAATCATTACAAAGCTAAATTTAGACTAAATTATTACTTCTATGAAAGTTTAGAGATTAAAAATAATTTTTAACCTTTTTTTTTATTATTATGAACTAACTATTAGGATGAATCTCAACTATATTATTAATAATTTTATGAATGTGTTTTACGTTATTTTACTATTAGTATATTAAACATACTTTAGTTTAAAAATAATAATAATAATATGAGTTTATAACAAGAACTTTTGTATTATTTATCAAAGTTAGAACTTCAACACAATATAAAAATTTTGTACAATTAGGTATAGCAACACAAATTGTTTAATTTGTTGACACATTTTATAAATTAATGTGACAATAAATTGCTCAAGGTTCATTATAACACATTCTCAAAATTGAGTTTATTCATAATATATATCTTAACCAATGGTAACAAAAAAAAATATATATAAAATTGGAAAATTCACATAAATTAGTGTCATCAATTTAATTGCATTTAACTACATTAATTAGTGATTAATTGCTTCTACCAATATTTTTTTAAGAATCTACAAAGATACATATTGAAAAATGATAGTTTAGAAAATGAAATAGCCTATTTAAATCTGTTTAAATCTTCAAACTTCACATTTGATGTACAAAAAAGTGATTAAAAGTAAAAATAATGTTGTTGAGATGACTTTTTATTAAGTAGAAATTATAGCAATGAAAATAGGAAGAGATGATAATCAAAGTTCAATTGACATGAATAATGTAATATCAGTTTCGATGTCAGAGGTCCGATCTCTCTTTTTATCCTAAAAAATATAGGAAGAAATTATATATCACCATAAGTCAATGAAGTGTGTGATATAATTTTTGTACTTTTTAATTTTAATTACGTTAAAGTGAACAAAGTATAAAAATATCGTTTTTGTGTATTATGGTAATGAATTGAAATGATAGACAATTGTCATGCTATAATTACACCCTTATTTAATTTGCTATATTCATGAATCTTCACTAATTATCATATAGGGGATGAATAGACCAAATCGATTATAGTTCAATTAGAATACGAATATATTAGAAATCACGAGGTTTATAGTTCGAATTTTCCTACACTCAATTGTATATATATATAAAGGATATTAATATAAATTTGGTATCCAAGCATAAATCAATTTATTAATTTGAATTAAGAAGTTAAAAGTTTGAATCCTCCCCTCTACTTATTGTCGAAAAGAATGAATTTGATTATCTAAAATTATAATCAATATTGTGATTTAGCTCAACGTATATTGTTTTTTCAAGTGATTTTTTTAACTTGATTTTTGTTTGAGTGATTTTATTTGAGTTTTTTTTTCCAGATACTATCCCTTTATTATGGATGGGTTGTTTTATATTTATGAGACTTAGAATTGGGTTTGTTTTAAATGGTCCATTTAATTATAGATTTGTCTTTTTAACCCAATTTCTTAGATTTATGTTCTATATATATATATATATATAGTTTGTTTTCTTATCACTCATTTAAAAGAAACGATTGGTGCACCAAATCACCAATTTGCTATTTTTTGAAAAAGAAGATGGTTGTTTTTTTGTTTTTTTGTTTTTTTTTTTTTCCTTTTTCAAAAATCATTTAGATTCAGGCTTCGTTTATTAACTATTTTGTTTTTTAAAATTAAATCTATTTCATCTACATTTCTACACTAGTTTGCATATTTATTAACTACAATGATTGAATTCTTAACTAAATTTCAAAACAAAAACAACTTTTTAAAAGTTATTTTTTTAACAAATAAACAAAATGGTTATCAAACGATGTCTTAGTTATTCGTTTAGTTAGCTTTATATTTTACACGATCACAAACCCTCAAAACTAAAGGCAAAAGGGAAATATGGACCATACCATAAATAATATTTTAATTATATTCATAGTTAAGAAAAAAAAATAATAAAAGCCCAAAATTATCGAAGTGGGAAATTAAATCCATGATTTTTCCCACATATGCGATGAAGAAGCATTCTCCTCACACAGCCTAATGATTTTTTTAAGTGGTTATAATATATATTAACTTTGAGGGTTGAAATTAATTTGATCGTTGAGGCGTGGTTAGTAATTATTCAACTCCGGTTATTAATCATTTGATTTTCGTTTTTCTAAAATTAAGTCATTTTTTCTCAATTTCTTACTATAATTTTCATCTTTTCTACGTAGAAGAGTTGAATTATTAGCTAAATTCTATAAGTAAAAACAAATTTTTTAAAAAAATCAAAACTTGGTTTGGTTTTTTTCTAAAACATTGGTAGACAGAAGAGCAAGAAATTAAGAAGTGAAATGAGTGTTTATAGGCTTAATTTTCAAAAATTTTAAAAACCAAATCTAAATAGTTACCAAATAGGATCTTAGTTTTTTTTATTTCTATTTTTGAAAATTGAGCATATAAACCCTCCTTTCATCGATTGATTTCTATATTTTGTTGTCTATATTTTGAGAGTCTTTTCAAAATCCAAATCAAAATTTGAAAATTGAACAATAATTTTTAAAAACTTTGTTTTTATTTTTGAAATTTGAATAAGAATTCAAATGTTTAATAGAAAATACAAAACCATGATTAGAAAATTGTGTAAAATAAGTACAGACTTGTTCGGTAGTCATTTGGTTTTTAAAAATTAGGGCTTATAAACATCACCTCCATCCATTGATTTCTCTGTTTAAACCAACCTTGAGAACTAAAAACAGGAGTTTTTAAAAACTTATTTTCAAATTTTGAAATTATCTAAGAATTCAAACATTTACATAAGAAAAGTATAAAAATTACGAGACAAACAAATACTAATTTCAACATCCAAAAACCAAAAATCAAATAGATTAGTTAAACTAAGCCTACATTTTTCAAAAACGAAAAATAAAATAGTTACCGAATGAAAAACTCCCATTATAATACTTATTAATTACTTGATCTTGTACAAATCTTAAAAATTGATGACATAAAAAAAACAACATCCCCAATTGGCAAAATCCATTATAAATGTGCAAAAGGTTAATTTAATTTAATTTTTTGGTACAAATATTCAAAAGTCAAATCTATTATAGAGAGAGAGAGAGAAAGAAAGAGAAAGGGCAGCTAAGAAACATTGCCAACTCTTCCCATATGTATAGATTTTATCCTCTAAGAAACTTTCATCCCATTTATTATCCAATGTAAGTTGATGCATTGTATAAGCCATAGAACTTGGCCCTACCATCTTCTTCTTTCTCAATAATGCCCTTTAAATATCCAAGTGAGACCTTTGTGTTTTTTAAACTTCAATGGAATTCTTCAAGCTTTTTGGCATGTCTTTCATTTCTTGTTCTAAGCTTACCAAGTTCAGGTTGTTGGTTATTGAGTTTAAGGAGCAGCAAGTTTTCGATAAAGCTTTTCGGTTCTTCGTCGAAGCTTCAAAGACGGTCGGGTTTGCTTTGTTCTTATCTCTTCTTGCTCTAGGTATATGTCTCGTCTCGAAGAATTATTTGAGAGAATATAACGACATAGATTACGGTTTAACATTGTTGCGACTTATAGTTTGATCATCATACGTGTTATTACGCGGTATAGGGAAGAAGATGACTTCATCGAATAATTTCTTTTTTCTCTCGCATTTGCAGTTGGTGCGTCGGCGGGGACGGTCATCGGAGCTTTCAAAGGCCATGGCGCGGCCATAGGAGCTATTGCCGGCGCCGCCACAGTCCTTCAAATATTGAATTGCACTGAATCTGGGCATAGATATACATTATCAAGGGTAGGCTTTTCAATATATATATCAAAAGGTTAGAAAAAAAAATGTCATGGTTGAAAGAAAGAACCACAAAAAATTAAAGTTAAAGATATACTTTTATTCTTTAAACATTTAAATTTGTGTTTATTTAGTTAAATTTTAGGGACATTTGCAAATATAGACATTAGACCCAATAAAAAAAATTGTAAATATGGCCAAATTTAAATAGTTAATAGACCATATCACTAGTATGGTAAGAGTCTATGATAAAAGTCTATCACTGATAGACTTATCTATATTTGCAATTTTTTTAAAAATGATATTATACACTTGGTTATTATTCCTAAAAATACTATCAATTGTAATTACCCTAAATTTTATAGAGTGTAACAAGTCTTCTTTAATTTTGTACCTAACATATTTTAGGCTCTTAAAATGTGTAACGACCTCCCTAAAATCGTTGTGTTGATACCATATATGTTATTTTGGCAATTCATTTTAAAAAAAAATAAGTAATATATTAAATATAAAATTGAAAAACTAAATTTGAAATTTTCATATATACATAATATTCAATTTGAATTTTCGCGAACTAAACGTTTATCGATTTTTAATTTTATTTCAACAATTACAAAGATGGATATCAAAATATTTTTTAAAAAAAGAATATCAATTAATCCTTAATATCGACGTTTCTCTCTGATTGTAAGAGTACAAATTTTATGGTGGCAGGAAGCAATAATGGAAAGGTTGATGGATGGGAAGGGGTTAATGAACTGGGTAAGTGAAAAAGCTTGAATGCTGCCTTTAATGGCGGATTTGAAGATATTTTTTGGTGAATATTTTTCTTAAAGACAAAAATTTTCAGGCGAACAACTTCTCGGAGTATATATGTCGAGAGATATCGGAGTTGGTCGACGTCACCGGAGAAAGTTGTGTGGAAGGGATGTCAATGGAGAGTGTTGGAATGTTGCCTGTTTGTCAATATGATCATAGCAAGATGAACTACTCCATTTCTTGTTCCATTTGCTTAGAGGTAATAAATATGTATATATGTGTGTGATTTAAAAAGAAAAAAAAAAATCTCTTTTTCTACTATATTTAGTTGTATTCTTTTGTTTTCTAGGTGGTATATTAAATTATTCTTCATTTTTTTTAAATTTTTTTGCTTTTTTTTTTATGGGTTAAATTTGGTCAATAAGGTCGGATCGATAACTAATTAAATTTTGTGTGATAACTATCTAATTTTTAGTCTTTTATTTTTTTTTAAAAAAAATTAAACTTATGAACACTACTTTTTTCTACGACTTTCTTTCTTTTGTTGTTGCTTTTGAAAATGTTTTCAAAATCTTTATCAATTTTGTTGCTTTTTTAAAAAAGGCTAAAGTATAAAAAATGTCCTTGGGCTTTGTATTTCGTGTCGAAAATATTTCTGAACTTTTAAAAGTTTCGAAAGTATCCTTAAACTTTCAAAAAAAAAGTTTAAAATATCCTTACCGTTAGTTTTGGACGGAAATTATTAGTGTTTTGTTTAAAACATACCTCTAAACTTAAAGAAAAGTTCAAAAATGCCCTTACTATTGATTTATGAACAAAAACTATTCATATCTTGTTGCAAAAATGTCTCTAAACTTTCAAAAGTTGCATTAGTAACCTTACCTTAAAAAAAATAATAATTAAAATGCTATTAGCGTTTATCTACAATACCTTGTCATTTCCATTTTCCATTTTCCAATTTATAACCGGATAATTCTTTGTTTTCTCTCTTTTCTCGGCCTCTTACTCTCTTTCTTGTTAACTATTTGACCTTGTATTATCTCATAAAAACATTATCTTTTCAAATAAGGAATATAAATTATAACAAAAAGAAAGAGAATAAGGAAGCACCAAGGGAACCTTAGGACTTAAATTTTTTACAAGGTTATAGGTTAATAGTTGAGTGTGTGTTAATAGCTAAATTTAAGATAAGATTTTAATTTTTAGATTTTTTGGATTTTTATGCTTATACTTAAAGTTTTTGTTTATATATGAGAAAATTGGTGTAAGAAATGAAAAAAATGGGAGGAAAATAAGAGTATCTATATGGAAAGGAAAAAAAAGAGAGAGGATATCTATATAATATATTTTTAAATCAATTCTTTTGGAACTTAAGACTTCAAATAAATTGATCGCTATACTAATGGTAGGAGCATTTTTATTATTATATTTTTGTAAGACTAAGAGTATTAATGCAAATTTTGAAAGTTCAAAGAAACTGTTGGAACGATCAGGAACGATTTGTGATTTGTGTTCATATATTAATAATAAAGGTATTTTTTTAATTTTTTTTTTAAGTTTAAGAGTATTTTTTAAACTGATAAAAGCACGGAAGTGTTTTTTTAAATAAAACACTAATGGTTTTTATCCAAAACTAACGTCAAGGGTATTTTTGAACTTTTAAAAATTCATAAATTTTTTGAAACTTTTAAAATTTTAAGGATATTTTTGAAAAAAAATACAAAGTCTGTTTTTTTATCTGGAAATTGACTAGAAAATTTAAACATTTCTTTAAAATATGTCAACAACTATAGCAAAAAATCGTTTGGAAATAAGCACAACTTTTAAAAATAATAATAAAAAAAAAAAACTAAAATGAAATTTCTATCCGTTTATATTTTGTTTTGAATTTTTTGAAATCAAGTTTTTAGTTTCTTTATTTATTATCTATTTTCACAATTCAATCCATTTTGGAAAAAAAATTTGGGCTAGAAAATATGAAGATCATTGTGAAAAAAATTATAATTTTTAAAAACCAAATAATTAACAACCTAAAATTTTGAGCTTGATTCATCAAGTTCTAAGTCGTTAGACTTAAAAACAAAAGAACAAAAAAAAAAAAAAATACTCACATACATTTTTAACATTTATATTTAATAGGTCTTTCAACTTGAATATGTGTCTAATTTAATTTTTATAGTAGTCCTTCAATTCGTGAAACAGTTTTAAATTTTAAAAACTTATTAGACACAATTTATTGTTCAAGTACATGTTAGAAATATAAAAATTTAGAACCTATTGAGTACAACATCGAAACATTAAATACAACAAATTTGAATTTAACTCTATTGGGTTAGAAAATGTATGAAAAAAACATATTGGGTTAGAAAAGAAGGGAAAAAAAAGTCACCTACCTACTAAAAATAAATCATAGAAAGTTGGGATATAAAATTTATTGTTATCTCACTTTTAATTTTTCTTTTTTTTTTACTTGATTGTTTTTCTCTCACTCTTTAAATTTATCTTTGTTTCAAAAATGCCTAAATGTTTCAATATTACCCAATAAACATTCATAAACCTTTCCAAACAAACACCTTTGGAGTAAAAATCCTTTTAAATGTTTCTATGAAAATGGGCACCTTGAGTGGTGTGACGATAATCTAGGACGAAAAATTGGATCACCACGTTATTTTAGATTATTGGTACAGTACTTTAAGTCTCGATTTCTATCTAAAATTCTAAATAATTTACCTTCCAAATGTAGTTTGAAAACATTCATGAAATTTCAAAGAGTGGATGAGTATTTTTTATAGAAAATATTTTTTTTATACCTAGATTTTGAGTTTAGTTTTCATTTAATCTATAGGTTTCAAAATGCTATACATTTATTTTTTTTTTAAGTTTTGAATTTGGTTTCAAGGCTCATAAATTTCAATATGTTACAATTCCATCGTTGAGATTTGAGTTTTTATTCAATTTAGTCCCTAATTTTCAAAATTTACTATTTTAACTTCAATTTTACTAAATACTCATATTTTGTCTTCGCTATTAATATTTATTAATTAGTTTTGAATAACTAATTAAGTTTAATTATTTTTCAACACTATTAAAATTAAATTTAAATTTTCACTTCATAATTATTTTAAATAAATCAATAGACAATAACGGCAACTACTAAAAGTGAATAGTCAATAAAAAATCAAGATTAAAAGTGTAAAATCTTGAAATCTAATGGTCAAATTAAAATAAAACTCAAATCTCAATGATAAAATTGCAACATTTTGGAACTTAAAAACTAAATTAAAACCAAACTCAAAACTAAAGAATTAAATATGTATAACATCTTGAACTTTGAGATCAAATAGAAACTAGACCCAAAATCTAAGATCAGAAAGTTATTTTTTCCTTCAATAAATAAGAAAATATCTCTTATATCTTTCATCGAGTAAACAATATCATATGAAAAAAAAAACAAGTAGAAGTTTCGAAGCCAATAATTTTTTTTAAAACTATTTTAAATAACAAAATTACTAAAAATATTTATAAATAATAGTAAAATATCGCAAATAATTTTAAATAATAAAATTGCTGAAAATATCACAATCTATCGCAGGTAGATAGTGAAATTTTACTATACTTATAAATATTTTAGTTCATTTTTTTATATTTGAAAACATCTCTAATTTTTTTTTTTGTATATAATTATATATTAATATTTTTTTGGGGTCACTTTTTTCAGGAATTGGAAGATGGAGAATTTGGTAGGATACTTCCAAATTGTGATCATTTCTTTCATGTGGGATGCATAGACCAATGGCTACACTTGCATGGATCTTGCCCAATTTGTAGAAAATGTTGTATTTAAACCATACCTCATTATATTGTAAAATTAATTTTGTTTTTTTTTTCTATATATATATTTAAAAAAAGAAAATATATTTAAGTCATTATTATTATTGGCATTTTAAAATAATATTTGAAGAAAAAATATTTAACAATAAATCAATCATACAAAACGAGAGGAGCTATTCACAATGCCCAAGGAGTTCCATTATTCATTATTATTATTAGGCTAAATAATAGAAACTACTTATGGTTATTATTTTAAAGGTTTTATTAATACTCTTGACCTAATGTATGGTTGAACATTTTCATTATATTGTAAATTTTTTTATTAAACATAAAAAAAAAAACAAACAACAAAATATTACTAACATAAATATAATATAAATAATAACCATATTAACTTGTTTCAAAAACATAAAATTTACATTTTTTCCACTTTTTATCTTACAATTTTTTAAAAATATTTGTCTACATCGATATTTTATCAATATTTTTCTCGACATTTTCATAAAATTGAGACATCCATATTTCTATCAATATCGATCTTTTAAATCTGGCATATAACATGTAGGAAGAATTCAAACATCTAACCTCTTAATTGTGAATATGATGCATGTGATTATAGTTGAATTGATTTTATAATAATATATAAAATTCATATTTTTAATTTAAAATTTTTAAGAAAATATCAATCTATACTCCTAAATTTTAGTGGCATTTAATTTAAACCATGGACTAATAAGTGTATTAATTTAAATCCTTAAACTTTTATAAATATATCAATTTACATTATTCATTACATTCCATTCAGAAAAATATTGCGTGAAATTTATAATTATATTGACTAAATTCATAACCAAGACTCAAGACATAATTTCCTTTGAAAATTGTTCAAGCATTTACTCTAATAGTCCATTTTGTTAAATCAATATTTAAATAAGTTTACACATATTTGAGAATTAATGCAAAGATGGTTTTCAAAGATAATTATAGTGAATGGTCTAAATTGATTAACTTACCAAATTTAAGAGTTTAATTGACTTAAATTATAAATTTTACATAATATCGATATATGAAAACTAATTAATGGTGCATCAATTTCACACGTATTTATTTAGTTCAACAATAGGATTAGTTCTCACCTTTGAAAAATTACAATAAGATTTGACAAAAAAAATAATAATAATAACAATGAAAAAAATCAAATCACATTGAAAGTCATCCAAAACAAAGTAGAAACTCGAATGCTTTTGGATTTGAATTGAATCCACTCTTTAGAATACTCCCAAATTGAGCTCGAATCTCATTTCCATACCTTCTTTCAAAGTTTGTTGTAACTTTTTGAGAAAGCTCGTCGTATTGCCAGTGGTGGGGACAGCTTCGAATCGGCGCGAGCAGTTTCATTTGTAATTTTGGAGTACCCAGAAAAAATTTGGCGTTAACAAGCTCATAAAGATCGACAACCGAAAGTTTGAAACGTCTTCTTCATTCAATTCGACTCTATCCTTCATTCAGAAGGAAAAAGAAAGCATATCTTATTCTTTTCTTTCATCTATCCATAAACTTCTTTGTGGGTCTTCGACTTTTTTTGCCGGTAAAACTCTTCTCCTTCTGTAGACAAAATTGGATCTGGGGTTTTCTTGGATTTGTGTTCTTGGGTTTGTGGTTTGGTGAATTTCAATCTTGTTTTTACAATTCCCTTTGTGATTTGTGGTAGATAATACTTCTGGTGAATCTGGGTTTGATTTAGTTTTGTAATTTATGACGAGGGGTTTTTAAGTTTGTCTGAGTTTATGTATACCTTGAAGCCTAGAAGGTCTCTTTTCTGTATGGTTCTGGGTTGAGTTGGTTTGTCTCTCCTTGTTCATCTTATATTTTGACTTTCTTGATATATGTTGTTGAAACTCCTTTAGATATGAACATATTTGCTTGCTGTTAGGAGTTGGCTTTTGATGATGTATTTCTGTTTGTGCTTTTGCATCAGCTTGTGCATTGAGAGGTTCACTAGTAATCTTGTTCTTGGTTTATATTCTGCTAGTGATTTTATTTATTTGAATGGAACTTGAAGTTTATATGTTCATTTGTATCAGATATTAAAGAGCCCATTGATTGAATTGATTTCAGGTAATACTTACTTATACTATGGAGGGTACAATTCTTAGAAGGGTTATTCCATCTGACAACAGTTGTCTCTTCAATGCTGTTGGGTAAACTTCAAATTACTTGCCTACCTATTCTTTTGTAAAGATTAGGAGATAAGGCTGTCTATTGCCTATGAAATGGCTGTATTTTAGTTGTGACATGTCCATACATGAGAGAGGCAGATTAAGAGAAAAGGGTTGAAGTTAGGAGGGAATCAATTTTTACCCTTAACCTTCCAACTCCTATTCAATGAAGTTGTTTCCTATCCAAAAACCCAACTGCAGATTAGGAGGAAAAGTTAAGGAAAAAAAATCAACTTCTTGTCATATAATGTTTTAGTTCTTTCTAAAGATATGGGTCTCCCCCTTTAGTTGTATGTGTGCTTAACTTGTCTGCTTAAAACTTTAAATCTTCTGCTAATATTTATATTTATATCTATATAAGATTTTCTTTTCTTTGTAAACTTAAGTCATAAATCATTATGTTCTAGAATTATATATGTGTGTTTTCTGCAACTTCTCATTGATACCAAATGCCTTTCCGCTCTCTTTTCTTTTCATATATATTTTGAATACAAATATCATCATACAAAGTTTGAATATATTTTTTTAGTATGGAAATCACTGAAATGTAATGAGTACACAATTACATTTGATAATATAAATTGTAATGGGTCCTTTCCATGTTCATAGTTTGGTCTTCTAGAAAATGCAATGTGAGTTGTCACCATACTTGTGTCATGTGCCCATGTCTCATGTTCATTTTTGTGCTACTCCACTCAATTTTTTTTCTTTTTGTGTAATGTGTCAGGTATGTCATGGACCATGATAAACACAAGGCTACTGAGCTAAGACAGGTTCTGATTTGTAATATTTCATCATTACTGGAACTACTCTAGATTTTTCTGCTTTTCATCATGCATCTTGCTTTAGGAGTTCTTTTTAAATTCTAAATTATTTGAAAGAGGTCATATATCCAACCTTAACAATTAGAATTGAGAGAGGAAAAAAAGAAAAGAAAAGAATCACATTTGTACAAAATCACATTTGTATTCTTCGCTCTGAACATTTGGTACAATTGATTCTCTTGAAGGTTATAGCTGCAACAGTAGCTAGTGATCCAACAAGGTATTCTGAAGCATTTCTTGGAAAGCCAAATGAGGAGTATTGTTCTTGGATTCTTGATCCAGAGAAGTGGGGAGGTTTGTATCAATATTATCATTGCTTGATGGAAAGGTTTTTATGAGGCTTTCTTGTTGGAATCCAGTATAACTTCAAGATCAAAATATATAGTTACCCTGCTGTTTCTTGTTTCTAGCATTAGATGATGGGCTAGGTGTTTTGTTGAACTTCTTCAGGGAGTTCTTGACTATGTTGCTTTGCATGTTTGTCTCATTGTTTGTTCTTCCAATAGTAAACTATAAACCAACTGAAACATATGAAGCTTTAGGTGTAGCTGGAATATATGGAGCATTTTGGGGGGTTTCCAGCATTACATTTTAAAAAATATTCTGCGTGCCATTATGCAGCAGCTGATGCCAAATCTATTTTAGTTGAGAGGAAATAATTTTGGCATTTAAAAGTACCAATACATCTGATTGGGCACTGGAAATATGCTATGTTAAGTAATCTGTTATTCTTTTTAAGTTTGTTATCTCTTATGCAGGTGCAATCGAGCTTTCAATACTATCTGAATATTATGGGCGTGAAATAGCAGCATATGATATCCAGACCACACGATGTGATTTGTACGGTCAGGTTAGGATTTTCAATTCCTACGACCCTGTTGTCTTGCAAGAGTAATCCTTTCACCTTTCTGACACTGGATTATCCATTCTCTTTGACAGGAGAAGAAGTATTCAGAAAGGGTTCTGCTGATATATGATGGACTCCACTATGATGCTTTAGTTGTATGATTTTCTGATTCCCTCACATTCTATTATTTTTATGCTGATTGTTATCCATTGGTAAAATGATTGTAGGATGGAAATAAACCTACCCTGTCAACTTGTTTTAAAACATTTATTGACTGGGATTCAAGCCCTGTTAGGTTTGCATAATCCAAAGTTTACTGTGTGGTTTTTCTTTTCAATTGTTGTTATTTGGGGGTGGAGAATGGAGAGATCTGTTTGTTTGCAAATTGGGTATCAATAAGATTGTTGTGCAAGGGTTATCTGTATTTTATTTATTGGCCAGAATACATAAATTACAAATGTGCATGGTCAAGGTTTAGTAGATTTCCATTTTGTTTCCCTTTTGTTTCTTTGATCATGGAAGATCTTTGACTTCTTACATAACGCAGCAAGATGACCTTTGATAATTTTTGATAATTTGTTCTTGGTTTAAATATCATTTTGATCTCTATTCTTTGAAGTTTGTTCAATTTTAGTTTCGGTAGTTTTAATATATTTTAAATTCAGTCCAAAAAAATGTTTTTTGTTATCTATTAGTTATTTTATTATAAATTTTGAAAACATATTCACATATTGTATTTCTTTACATGAAAATTATTATAACCAATTTTGATAAAAAAATAACTTCGGGGGACAAAATTTAAGATTGATTGAAAGTATAGAGACTAAAATTGGACAATTGAAAATACTGGAACTAAAATCGAACAAACTTCAAAGTATAGGCCGAAACGGTATTTTAACCTTTTTTTTTTTTTTTTTTTTTGCGTGAACAGCCACTGTAAAAACTCGGGTAGGTCTCATGATTTCTTTCTGCTTGTTAATGTTCTTCTACACTGTCTTATCTTGGATTCGTGCATTTTTGTTTTTGGCAGATGTCTCCGGATGAGGGAGCTCCAGAAGAATTTGATCAGACCATATTTTCTGTGAATAGGGACAGGACGATTGGGCCGATTGAAGAGCAAGCTCTTCATTTTGTTAAAGAGCAACAAAGGTAGGAAGGATCATGTGTAATATGATGAAAGAAACTTATGTGTTTTACACTAACATTGTAAAAATCCAAAGAAAAACATGTTGAAATTTTCAATCAAAGGTCTTAAAATCTGATTCTACTAATCCTGTAAGCTTGAGATATCTTAACCACGCTTGCACGTTTCAGGAAAAGGAGATTCACCGACACTGCCAACTTCACACTGCGCTGTGGGGTTTGCCAAATTGGAGTCATTGGCCAAGCGGTATTCCTTGTCCAAATTCATTAACTTCCTTCATTAATTCTTCGAACTCTTGTAATTCATTTAAAGAATCAAATGTTCAGGAGGCTGTCGAACACGCAAAAGCCACTGGCCATGTCAACTTTCAAGAGTATAGGTGACATGAAGAATGTTGGGCAAAATAGTTGATCTGATCGGTTTCCGCTTTATCGACTCCTCCAGCTTGTTGAATTGTTATATTACCATTTCAAAATCTTGATCACCCGGGAAAGTGTAACATTTACTGACTAGAGTGTTGTGTAATTGATTAAATTGTCACAGAATAAGATGTTGTGATCTCTCTTTACATATGGTGCAGAATCATTTTGCATTCTAGCTGTTTTCCCCAAGTGACTGAGCTTCTTCTCTTCCTTTGTTCTTGCTTGTCGATAACAGTGATATATCCCAACATATTATATTCTTTTATAAAATTTATAAACTATTGTACTTTCCAAAATATAAGCCCTACTCTTCAAGGGAGTCCTCCTAAGGGATGTTTGGAAGGTTATTATTTCATTGATAAGTCGAATATTCGATACATCTGGAGAAAATAGAGGCAGAATTCGGAAATTATCTTCCAAGCCTCATTAGTTTGAATCTTACAGTACAGTACATATATAACATTGCGATGCCTTCTTGACGAAAATCGATCTTTACAGCCGCGGAAAATAGTCCAGGCTTGCTCTCAATCATTGTTTCCGTTCCCAGTTGCAAAGCCATAGACAGCCAAGAAAGGTAAAATTAGCATTACAGCTTGATGGTTGGATCACAAATCTCAAGAAGCTATCACTCACTGCCTCTATATCTTCTGTTTAAGGACATGCCGCAATTGTAGCTTCTGGCTTTCCTTCACATTTATCTGAACTTTCCTCTGTCGAGCTATTTGAGCGTCGCTTAAGTCGAAGGAACTCCATTGACCTATAAAATCTGGACTAGAGCCACCATTCCCTGATTCTGCTTCTGGTGATGATGTTATTATCCTATGAGACTCCTTTACTGGTATCATCTTGTTGCTGTCTCCTCCATTATGATGGCCAGATTTCCAAAGCTTCTTTGTTAAGTTTGATACTTTCTTTGATTTCTTTACAAGTTCTGAGTAGACTTCACTGATGTTGATTGTTGTTTCACCATTTCCTCCGTATTCTTCCCAGTCTGTTACACTACCTGAGCCTGAGGTGCTGCTACTTTTTCCACAATTCTTATTAGCAGGTGGTATCATGCTTCCTTCCGGTGAAGAACTCGAATCCTGATCCTCAACTTGGCTCACTGTTTCCCATCCACTCTCATCGTCTATGTCACCATTCTGATTGATGCATGGATGTGACGCAATCAGAGTGCCATCCACTCGTTTAGCCGCATCCACGTTTACTTCAGGACTCGTTGTTCCAACTTTAGAGATTTCGGTAGCTGGACTGTAAGAACCATATGGCTTAACCTCCCTCTCATGGTTTTCATCAAAATTAACTTCTTCAAAGATGGAGAAAATATCGTCTGGTTTAGGATGTTGGTAAGATAACTGCTTTATGTCTTGAATGTCCACTGCAGAAGCAGTCTTTCCGAGTATTACAGCTTCTTTCATCTCCTTAATGTCTGAGATTGCTCCCCTTAATCTTAGGAAATTTTCAAGATCTGCAACAAGCCTATTCATCTGAGAGTATTTCTCTTCTACAGCTACTTTGGCATCGACCAGCTTCATTTGAACGCGTTCTTCACGCCATACTTCTGCCAACTGCAACATCTTTCTCTCTCCTTCCACTTCCTCTCTAAGTCTGGCAGATTCTCTCTTCGACGCCTCTATTTCTGCTTTGTCATCTCCAATTTCTTTAGCAAGCTCTTCACACACTTGTTCAATCAATACTCTTTCCTTCCTTTCTTCTTCATAGTCCTGCATCAGCTGTTTCACCAATGACTTGGCATCAGCCAGCTCACGAACCAGTTTTGAATTGAAATGCTCTACTCTTCGTCGATTTTTCCTTTCATGGTTCAACTCCGTTCTGATGCTTTCTATAAATACACGTACTTTCTCATGTTCCCGCATACGCCATACAGCCTTTTCCTCATCAACCTTTCTCAAGAAGCTCTCAAGCTTCTTTTTCGATACATGACGTTCAGTTTCAAGTTCCAAAATGCGCACTCGTGCCTGCTTTAGTTCGGCTTCAAGGGAAGATATAACAGAAACCAGGCTCACTTGCTGGTCAAGAAGCTCTCTTTGGTTGTAAATATGGCCCCTTTCATCTGAAATTTTCGAGCCAACAGGATCCCACTTAGTTGCTCCCTCCATAACTGAGTTGGAGAATTGAAAGAACGGCTCAAGCTGATGGCAGGGGGATTGAAGAAAACACTTCAAATTTTATACCAACAAGTATTTTCATGAAAAAAGATATATATATGAAAGAGGAACTGAAGGTAGTGTCATTACCTTGCACAGAACACCATTTCTCATACCAGACGAGGGTTGGCCCTGTAACAGATCCCTTGTTTCATTACTAAATATGTTGTTATTGTGATGACGGAGAATTGGGACCCGAACATGGCCAGCAACAGGCTGCAAGATGAATGATAAATGATCACAGCAATGAACCGAATTGTAGAAATGAAAGCGAAATTTTAATTCCTAAAACTCATCTAATCACAATTCTTAACAGCAATGTCAGAAACAGAAACGAAATATCCAATCCCAAGCAACGCAGCGGTTTCCAAAATTATGATTCTAAGTAAAGAGAAAACTGCACACTTAATATTCACCAATTGCAAATCATACAAATAGAACAATTCAAGTTCCATCAAATTTCTCCAAATTCAATTCGAAACGAGATTTCCAAAGTAACATTTACCTGAAAACCGATCCCCTGCTCCTGCTTGCGTCTCAAACCATTCCTTCCTCCATCAGCGCTAACCTCCGGCTTCTGAAACCGCCAAAAACCAGCAGCGAGTTTCCTTGCTGATACGATCACATCTCTTTCCCCACTCGCCTGCCGGAGATCTTTTCCTCCGTTCTCCGATTCCGACTTCTTCTCGTCCTGGTCCTCTTCACCTCCACCATCGACTCTCTCCTCGACCTTCCACTTCAGAAGCGGAGTCTGTGGCCGACTCCTCCGGCCGGACGGCGCCAGTTTCCTCTTAATCAACGAAAGGTTTCGGATCCTCCGCCGAGAATCCTTGCGTGAAGTTGGCGTCTGCTGAAGATCCAATTCCGGCGATTGGTTCACCGACTTTGGATAGAGTGAAGAGGTGAATGTATGAACCTGATGAGACTTCGCCGGCGGCGGCAGCTTCATCGTCGTCTCCATCCGGTTGGAAGATGGATTGAGAAAATCGCAGTGTGTGAATCGATTTTCCAGTTTTCTGAGCGAGCTCGTGGAGCAATGGCAGAGACGAATTGACCAATATGCCCTTCCAAAGATACCTTACGATGAGAACTGCATTTAATATAATGATTTATTTTGTTTCAAAAATAGTTAATGGTCCCTAATTGAATTTTTTTTGTCAAAAATCTCTTTTCTTTATTAAATATATTACTCCATCTTTTCCTAATTGGATTTTTGGTATATATATATATATATGAAAATGGTGGTTTTTAAATATAGAAAAATGAATCAAAATATTTACGAAATATAGCAAAATTTTAGAACTATCCATGATAGATGCTGATATACACTGATAGACTTCTATCAGTTTCTATCAACAGTGTCTATCAGTGCACTGATAGAAGTTTATCAGTGTTTATCAACATCTATCATTAATAGTTCTAAAATTTTGCTATATCTTGGAAATATTTTCAACAGTTTTACCATTTGAAATAATTTTCCATATGAAAATCTCTTTTTCTTTATTAAATATTTCGAGTAATATCTTACTCATTTACTATTGAATTAAGGCTACGTTTACCAATCTGCATGATGAAAATTGATGTAATCTTAATGAAATTTTATTGATAGATTAACTGTAATGACCTAGAATGGCAAATGCAGTTAGATTGTTTTTTAATCACGTTTACTTATAATTATGAATGTCACATTTATTGTTATCGTTACTGTTACAATTACCATTACTGTTTGACCCTGATAGTAATGATAACAGTAATAGTAATAATAAATGTGACAGATTCATACTTCTCATATTGTGACAGCATACTAACAGTAATAATAACGATATCGTAATTTTGAAATGCAAATAGATTGCTCACATTTTGCTCGACAATCCGTTTGCGCTTTTTTATTATAAATTAGGCAGTAGGCCCACGTTTCAGTACAAGTATGGAAAGCATGGTAAACAACAACTGACCTAATTCATTAGGACACACTCTTCATATGACCATTGATTTATTACTTTTGCCCTAGTAAATATGGGTTAAACTCAAACATCTTTCTCTTCTTTTATTTAGAATATAACTCTTAAAACTTTATCTGATACCTTTTCTTATTTCTAGGAATTAAGAAAATTCTATAAACCTACTTAAAAAAAAATCTATAAACTAAAAAAATTGTGTACACTTTATTATTATTGAAATCTCAATAATGAATATAACTCAATTCATATAAACTTTGTTGATAGAATTTGGAATATATTTGGAGAAAAGATATTAAAAATAATAAGAGAGCAAGGGTATAATTGTCAAAGAGAAAGTTCGTTTTAACTTTGTATTTAAATTGATAGACATTTTGAAAATGCATTCAGAATTTTGTAAATCGTACTAAAAAAAAAAAGCTCTGGCAGATCGTCTCATGGATTCGTTCGCGGGGAGGAAACGACACGTTCGTTGAAAGCCACGCGCGTGAACAACCGGTGTGGGAACGCGCTGAAGAATCCGAACGTTGGAGATTTAAACGACGTCGTTTCCAGCCTAAAAAATCCCGATTTCGTGTCGACTATTTGAAATAAGGCGTCGCGCGTGAGCGCCACTCTCCTAAGCCCGGACAAACGAACGGTGGTTATAAAGTGAACAGATAATGGGCCCCGCTTTGTAAGCCTGAGGTATGGATTTTACTTTTGTGGCCAATAAAAGACAGCCACGTGGATAGTCTTGGAGTTTGGTCCGAACCTAATTGTTTTTCGAGCCTGTTAATGTTGGAAAACAGAAACATATTGGTTAAATTATAAAAAATGCCATTTTTAACTTCGTCATATATTTCAACTTTCAAAATAAGAATATTACCTTTAAATTTTTTAATAATGATTTAAAAGTATTTTTGGAATTAAATCATTTAAAATTTTGGACGAAATTTGAGATATTAAATAGTGTGGTAGTGATCTATATAGAAAATTTAGATCCCCACATACCTCAATAAACAGAATAAGGAAAAAGAGAAGATCAAAAGAAGGAGCTAACTACTCGATCGACTAAGGCCGTTGCAGGTGACTTGAGAATGATGCTAGATCCCTTTTTTCGACAATAAATCGGAGATCTGACTTTTTCAAGTCATACGTTTTTTGTTTAGCCAACAGTGTTCCACTCTACTTATTATTACTTACTAGCACCCTTCACTTCAACTCATACTACTTGAATTTTAGCTTATTTCCAAATTAAAGCTACTTGCTTATAAGAGAATAGTTGTTTTGTCTTTTTTTTTTTTTTTAGGTTATCGTCACACAGTTTGAAGTCTTAATAATTGTTTGAGATCTTTAAAGATTTCTATTTCAAAGATAGTTTTGAAATGTTTATGAAAGTTCATGGGCAATATTACAACTTTTAAAAGTATTGGGGTATTTTTCTCAATTTGATCTTTTTTTTTAAAAAAATACATTTTCAATTTGATCTTTAAATTTAAAAATGACTTATTTAATTTCTAAACTTTTGAAGAAAGGTTATTTTAGTCACCACAAAGTTGATTTTATACTACAAATTCACTTTGTTCAATATTCATCTCTAACTTAAGGCCGGTTTGGAATAATTTAAGAAAAAATATTATTAAAAAATTTATGTTCATTTAAATAATTTTGATAAAAATTCCTTAGTATAAAAACACATGTGTGAAAATTCATTTTCATTCTAATTTAAACACTTTTTCAAAATTGTTGTTATGTAAAAGTTTGTTTTGATTTGTTATGTGTTGAAAATGTTTTATTAATTTTAAATTACTATAAAAGAATTTGTCGGTGGAAATAATAGCCGTAGTTGGTTGTCGGTCGTCGTATGTGGTGGTCGGAGTTTTGTCGGCGACGATCGCCTAAGGGGGGTGGTCGACGACGATCACCAAAGGTGGTGGCCAAAGGTGGTCAGAAATTGTGGTTGGAGGTGTTAGTCGGTAGTCGTTGGATGGTGTTGAAGGTTGCCACTCAGTTACTGAAAGTGGTGGTTGATGACGATTGTCGGAGGTGGTGGCTGGAGTTTCTCTACAAATTAAGAAGATTGATCCATTAAACATTCATTTTTCTAAAAGTTGGTTTCAAGTGTTTATCATAAACTAACTTATTTTATAAACTTATTTTTTTTCAAAACCCAGTTTATGTATTTGCCAAACACATGAATTTTTTTCAAAGTAACTTATTTTTTAATTCAATCACTTGAAAATGTATTCCAAACACAACCTTATTTTCTTAAAATCATTCTAGTATGACTATATAACCACAAACTTGAGTTTACATCATTAGTTTGTAGACGAAGGATTAAAATAGTTATTTAAAAAAAAAAATAGTGACACTTAAAAAGTTTGTGTACCAAGATAAAACAAATTTAGGGGCATTTGGGCATTAAGTAGAGTTATTAATTCTTAAGTTATTTAGGGGGCGTTTGGGGCAAGAAGTTGATTATTATAGTTGGGTTATAATAGTTTATCTTTGGGGTGTAGATTATTTTAGTTTGAGTTATAATGGTATGTGTTTGAGGTGTAAATTAGTTTAGTTTGAGAAGGAAATAGTAAACACTGTAGCAAATAATAAAAGAACGATGAATGTAAAATAGTAAAAACTGTAGCAAATTGTAAATATTATAGCAAATGAGGATTTTGAAATAGTATTTACTGTAATAAGAAGTAGTTATTATAGTCTTATGATAGTATTTGCTCAAACGTTCTCTTATTGTATTTAGGGTATCGAGGTATTTCGTTTGGTTTAAGAAAAATTGTATTAGGGTACATTTTTGTTGCTTTTGCTTGTTTTGTTTGCGTACTTTATTTGGTTGAATAATTATACAAATAAAGCTACATTATATATCAAATTTTTAAATTTTCGCCTATTATCTCCTTTAGATTGCTGGAGGCATTTTCAAGTAATTTTTACCTAATAGAAAATCATTGTTTATAATTATTTTTATTGGTTTCTAATTATTTTTATTGGTCTTTTTAAAAGAAAGTAATTGCATAACAATAATGTCTAATGTTTAATGTAAAAGATTGTTGAGGAAAATTTTTTATTCTAGTTTTAACTCCAACTTCATTGCTTATCTTTTGCCTATAACTTATAGAGATTTAGCATCTTATATTTGAATTTAGTATCATATTTTAATCCCAATTTTAATGGATGTTTTGTTTATGATTTTGAAACATCATGAATTTTAAGTAAATTTTGTTGTTTATTATCGTATCAAAATCTCATAAAATTTTGAAAGTAGAAAAAAATTAAGATCAACCTAACCAGCTTAAGACCCAAAAATAATTGGGTCGGATTGTGTTCGTACAAACCAATTTGGGTTAGTTTCAAGGGAACTATGATACAACCTAACCCACTTACACTCTTACTTGTAATAGGTGAAAGCAATTTTAATATTATATCATCTAACATAGCTATTAATGAAATACACTCTTAGTATCTTTATAGTTCAACATGTGGAGTTGAGGATTTGAATTTCTTAACTCTTGGTCAAAATATGTATCATAAGTAGTTGAGTTATGTTGAGTTATGTTCATATGACTTTACGCTAACCTACTTAATTAAATATTGACATGACATTTTGAATAAATTGAATAACAATTAAATGACGACATAAAGAAAATAGGTTTGTTAGTATGATATAGTAAGGATGAGTAGAAAAGAATTTGATGGGGTGATCAAGTGAATTGTAGTTCATATTATTGTTCTTTCGTACTTTTATTTATACGGTTATTTTTTTTTTATAAGAGACTATTTTATTGATGGTATAAAATTACAAAAGAAATGAAGTCTCCAAGGAGAGACTAGAAAAGACCTTTTGAATTTGACGGAAGGCTAATTAGTCTATACATTTTTAAATTTGTAACAATTTAGTCGTTGAAAGTGACAATTTAGTGTCTACGTTTTATAATTTGTAACAATTTGGTTCTTATTGTGAAAATATTATTAAGCTTTAATGAAATTTCTCTAAAGGTTTTGTCGTTGCATAATAAAAGTTGACACTGAATTTTAAAGAAAATTTTCATAATATGGATTAAATTGTTCTGAATTTCTAAGTATAGAGACTTTGTTATTTATTAAAGTGTATGCACTAAATTGTTACAAATTAAAGTTTAGAACCAAATATCTCACACAATAAAGGACTATGGGAAAATACACGAATTAAGAGTATCTAAATGACCCAACAAACCGAACAATAATATGTCTATAAAAGGCGAGACAGCAACTGAAGAGTGTAGGAGTGCTCCATATTCCTCATTAATTTTGGCTTCTCTGTGATTTCTTCTCAACCTTAGGTTCCAAAGCCCAAGACTAAGGTCCTAAAAATCTTTGATAACTCCATAAAATCATATCCATTAATTTAATCAATATTATCTCATGTGGATTAAGCATGAAAATTATTCCTTATAAAGATCTAAAGTTAGATGTCTAAAAATAGGCTAAATAGAAACAATTTATGTATCAATATTCATATGCTAATTTTATTACTTAAACTTAATTTTCAAGTGTTACCTAACAAAAAGAAATGTAGAAATTAGGTAAAATTAAGATTTTGGTTCTACAATTTGAGATTTAAATTTAATATTTCTAAAATTTTGGATTTGGCCATTTCATTTTTGTTCTTTGGTAAAAAATCACAAATTATGTCCATATAAATAATAAGTATGTGGATGTTTTTTTTTATTTACATGCTAGCGAGTTATTACATATATTTTTTTTATTATTTAATTGTATTATGGTTTTGTGCATAGTAAAATAATAGATGGAAAATGGTTAGTTTTTTTAGTAACGGGGTTGGAAAATAATTTAAGAGTCCATTTGAATTGACTTGAGAAAAAATATTTAAACAAAAACGAAATTCATTTTTATTTAAATATTTTTAATAAAAATATATTAAAATACACTTGAATAATTATTTTGAATGGTTGCCAAACAATGACTTATTTTTTAAATTAAACACTTGAAAATGTATCCAAAATACACTCTAAGTCTATGTTTGGGAGTGATTTTAAAAATCATCAAAATCACTTTTGCCATTTTAAAAATCATTCTAAAACAGGCTTTTAATCACTCAAAATTAATAAATACAATTTTCATATCATCAAAATTAGTTTTAAAGAAATAAAAACATGTTTAATAATGATTTTGAAAATAACAAAAGTGATTTTAATGATTTTAATATCACTCCCAAATATGTCCTAAAACAACTCGTGAGAATTAACTAAACTCTAACAAAGTCAAATTAAAGTTGTAAAACAATATGAACTAATTGAGAGTTTTAAAATGATGATAGTAACTAAATCAAATTTAGCCAACAAAGTCAAATTCACTTTTTTTTTTTTTTTTTTTGAGTACAACAAAGATAGGAGAACTTGAACCGTAGACCTTCTAATCACTAACACTTCTGTATACTAGTTGAGTTATCGTTTTTGCATCAAATTCATAATTTAACATAATTATAACTAACAACATCTTAAACGCCAAATTAATTTTCACGAGTTAATCAATTTAGACTTTCTATTTGAATTTCATTCATTTTAAAGCAATTAATGCACATAATTTTCACACATGTATAAGACTTCTTGAAATGCAATTGTTAATGTAAATTAGATAGCAAAGCATGAATCAAATAGATAGTAGCGATTTTTCATTATATTTTGCAATTTTCATTTATGCATCTTTCTCTATTTTTCTCTACTCATTTAAAACAAAAAAAACATAATAATTTTTGTTGTTACTTTGGTTCGGTCCTTAGTGGGTGTTTGGGGCAAGAAGTTGATTATTATACTCCTAAGTTAGTATAGTTGAGTTTTAAAAGTTTGTGTTTGGAGTATAGATTATTTTAGTTTGGGTTATAATAATATGTGTTTGAGGTGTAAATTTTTTTAGTTTGAGAATGAAATAATAAATATTGTAGCAAAGAATAAAAAAATAATGAATGTCAAATAGTAAAAACGGTAGCAAATAGTAAATATTGTAGTAAATATGGATTTTGAAATAGTATTTATTATAGCTAATTTGGGGTTTTGAAATAGTATTTACTGTAGCTAATGGGAGGTTTTAAAATAGTATTTACTGTAGTAAAAGATGATTATTATAATCTTATGATAATTTTTGCCTCAAACACCACCTCAAGAGTACTACTTTTATATAGGTGACCTTTGAACTAATTTGTAATAGATAATATAATCAAGTGAAAATAACTTAAATTAGTTTAGAATTTTAATGCATACACCCTGAAATTTAAAGGAATAAATCCATTCCCTTTTTTCTTAAAGAAACTTTTTTTTTTTAGATTTTAATTTTATTTATTTTTTTTAAAAAAAAAAACTAACCGTACCCGTGTAAATATATGTCGATATGTCTGTAAATCAAAGAGTTCGATATAATATTAAATATTCATAGACATATTTGATATCTTTTATAAATGCTTGTAAAACATAAAAAAAAAGGGTCATATATTTAATCCAATAAGAATAGGAATACTAATAATATCCATAATTTAAATTTAGTGAAAAAATAACTTAATTATTAATTTAGACAGTTTTTTTAATTTTTGTTTATTTACAGATGTATCCGTCGATATCGATATTTTATACATTTATTGATATATCTATATGGATATCGATTTTCAAATACCACGTGCCTAAAAAGGGTAGGCGAAAAAAGGTTCTTTACATCATTATTTATTTTACTTTTTCTTAAATATACATCAATATCCTACTCGTGCCTAGTTTTGCTTTTCACTAACTCACCACATACAACATTTAAGACGTGGTTAAAAGTCTTTTTCATAATTTATTTTCCTTAGTTCTTGGTTAAAATAAACAAAATCATGCAAATATCCCTAAATTTAGTTTTTAAATTTTAAAATGTCCTTATGATTTCAAAAAATTTCACAGAATTTTTAATCTTTCAAAATTACTCTTTGAATAAAAAATTGTTAAAATATTGGACAAAAATTGAAACATCGAACAATGTGGTGGGGACTTTAAATGAAAACTAAAATCCAAAAATTGTTCGATCCTTTTAAGTACGAAAAAGTAAATATACAATTTCCACCATAAACATAAATAATAGGGAGAAGTGACTGTGTAGGAGTGAAAAAAATAGAAGTGAAATATTAGAGGTCATGTGATTACAACATTGATGATAAAAAAGTCAAGAATTACCTGGTATAATCTCCAAAGCAAAGGAATTATTAGAATACTTATTATATGGTAATGACTAATAGAGAGGAAGAACAAGTTAGTGGGAAGACGGTGTAATTAAATGGAAATATAGTAAAAGTCTTAATATTTACAACACTCCCCTTTTAGATTTCCATTGTATATAAATTACATGCCTCGATAAAAATCCTTATTAGAGAAAACTCAATGAGGAAAATCCTAGTGAAGGAAAAAGAGTACATAGCATATATACATTAAAAACAGCCTTATTAAAAACCTTGCTAAGAAAACCCATTTAGAAAAAACCTAGTCAAGGGAAAAAGAGTGCAATACTTTTTCTTCCCTTTATAAAGCCATTAATTAATATCTCTGAGTCGTCGCATTCCAATGTTGTGCACTAACTACTTAAATGTCGTGGCGGGTAATGTTTTCGTAAATAAGTCCGTCAAGTTATTTTTGAAAGAAATTTGTTGAACAATAATCTTTCCATTTTCTTCAATATCGTGGGTGTAGAAGAGCTTGGGTGAGATATGTTTCATTTTATCTCCTTTAATATATCCTCATTTGATTCAAGCTATGCATGTTGTATTGTCTTCGCATAATAATGTTGGAAGACAAGCCGCATGTTTCACGAATGTGTTAAGTCATTGATCTCAACCATACACATTCATGACTAGCCTCATGAATTGCAAGAACCTCGACATGATTTGAAGAGGTAGCTGTAATGGATTACTTTACGAATCGTCATGATATAACAGTTTCTTTACATGTAAATACGTAGCTTGTTTGAGATCTACCCTTATGTGGATCAAATAAATAACCTACATCAGCATAACCAACTAAATGAAAATTTGATTTGTTTGAATAAAATAAACTCATATCAATCATCCCTTAAAGATAGCGGAATGCATGTTTAATTCCATTCCAATGTATTTTTGTTGGAGAAGAACTATATCTAGCTAATAAATTCACCGAAAATGTTATATCAGGCCGTATGTTATTAGCAAGATACACGAGTACATCTATCACACTAAGATATGGTACTTCAGGACCAAGTAGTTTTTCATTCTTTTCTTGAGGTCGAAATATGTCTTTTTTCACATCCAATGATCGAACTACCATTAGAATGTGCTTTAAAACCTTTTCAAACTCATTTCTATATAAGTTGATTGATGAATAATGTCTCTCTGCTAAATGTTCAATGTTAGGGTGTATGTCCTAAAGCATCGTAGTTTTATGTTAGTTGAATCAATGGTTGATTAATTTTATATTACTTGTGCAATAATCCATTAGCCCAAGATCTAAGGTTATCTGATGTAACTTAAACATGTATGTGGAGACATATAGGTGGATCATATTTTAAGTGATAACCTAAAAGTTTTGTAGTATATGGATATGGTTGGGTGTCTCATTCTTGTGGAGACATGTGAGCGGTGATATTTTATACAAAAGAGTTTGTATAAAGATCGAACCACAAAATGTTAAGTCTCTCTTTATAACGTCGTTTCTAGAAAAGGCTTATATTTCACTAGGATGACTATGGGTGACTAGACCTTAATCCTGAGTGAGTTGTGAACTCCTGCCTATAAGGGCGATCCTTCTATTTTATGAATGAGAGTGACTAGATTCGTCGACTCAATAAGCCTACCATTTTGGAGATTCGTCTGATTGGGGAGTTGGGAACATAGTTACACAAGAAGAAATTCACTCATTTCCTATAGTTAGGGTGAGAAGATAAATTGCTCCCTTAAGGGCTACTTCCAAGGCTTGAACAATGAGGTATCTCACCCTCTCCTGACCCGAGAGGGTTTCAATCATAGTTGGACTGTGACTAATTGTTCATTAGAGGGAGCAATGGTACTTAAGGAGTTAGATGTAACTATAGGGTAAAACAGTAATTTGACCCAGATGTACTTACGAACAATTTGTGAAGGGTCAACGCACTGTTGATTGGTTATATCCAATTGATATAGAAATATACTTATAGTGCGAAGAGTTCGGTTTTCGATCTTTACTGGAGTGACCGACAGTTAATGAATGTGTGATTAATTTGATTAAAAGTATTTAATCAATTAATCTTCTATCATTGGAGCTTCAACCTATCCACATGGTCCCTTGTTAGCTCAATGAGGACTGATGATAATCAAACTAATTTTGGTTTAATTAGAATTGTTTAAATTAATTAAAGGAAATTAATTGTATAAAATATAGTTAAATAATGTATATTGATACATTATATAATATAATGAATTTTGATACATTATATAATTTTACGAGATAAATAAACATTTGAATATGATCCATACAAAAACTATATGTTAAAATTTAATGTGAATATGATTCAAATATTAGTTATATGAATATTGTTCATATAGGAATTATATGTAAAAATCAATATGAATATGATTCATATTAAATTTATATATTTTTTGAAAGGTGTTATAATTTGAATGTAATTGATTATTATTTATATCAATGCGATCCATATAAAAATTATAGGTTAAAATTAATATGAATTTGATTCATATTAATACCTTGGGTTATTTGAGATAATACTAAACTATAGTTTATGTTATATGTGATATAATATTAACTAAGTTTATATGTTATAGGTGATATAACATATAGTTTACACAAATATTAAAGTGGTGTTAATAATATATATTAATATATATTATATATTTATATATAATATATATAATTAAATTCAAATTTAGAATTTGAGTTTAATTCTTTCAAATTTAATTAAATAAAGGGGAGCGAGTTATAACTCCCTTATCTCTTAATCTCTCTCCTTCTCTCACGTGACAAAAAAAAAATGGTGGACAGAAAAAATGTTCTCTCTCTCATGATTTCTTCCTGCTCTCTACGTTTTTGCAGAAGAGTTTTTGGGCACAAAATTTTTCTCTCGATCATCTCTCCTCCACTCATCCCAAAATTAAAAATGGAAGCCCACACCTCTGCACAATTCTCATCCTTAAGAATAATGGGGAAGACCCCATGGTGGTGTCCGGTTGCAGTGTGTTGGGTTTTATGTCCTAAAACTCGCAGTTTGTAAAATGATAAACATTTTCTATAATCAATATGATAAACATTTTCTATAATCAATATGATAAATATTTTCTATAATCAATATACTTATTACTAATTTCATAAATTATATGAAAGTCTAAATCCAATAAACTAAGACCCATGACTATTGCATAAGTACTTGAACTTTATGTGGAGACATAAGAGTGGATCAGGTTCGAGTAAATAGTCAAAATGATCTATAGTACATGAATATGGTCGGGTATTCTGGTAACATCATTGGATGTGACCTACTCTGTAGTTGTTACAAAGAGTTGTAAAGTGCTACATACGAAGTGATCCTAATTCGTATATGTTATGACATGAGGAGTGAGGGTATCTTATGCAATGAGTTTGCATAAGATCGGATCAAGAAATAAGTCACTCTTACTTTATAACGCTATTTACTATATAAGACTGACTATTTCACCTAGATGACCTAGGTAACTCGATCTTAATCCTAAGCTAACTATGAACTCCTATTTATTCGGGATTACCCTTAGATTTGCATAGGTGAGGGTTGGCGCAACAGCACCGACTCAATAAGACTCCCATTTAAAAGATAAGACCTAATAGATAGTTGGGACATATGGTGCAAGACAGAGTTAACGCCTACCCGATTTAGGGATAGAAGAAAGATTGTTCTCTCAAGTACTGAATCCAGGTCTTGAACAAGGGGCTGCACCCTCTCACTGAGCTTAGAGAGTTTGGTTTAGTGATTGGATCACAAACTAGTTGTTCATTAGAGGATTAGTAGGAACTTAAGGAATAAGACGTAATCTCAAGGGTAAAACAGATATTTGACCCAACCATTATTACGAACAACCTGTGAAGGGTCGACTTGCTAATTATGGTTAAATCATGTGGACATAATATATCTACAGTGAGAGGAGTGCAACTATGGGCTTTAGTGGAGTGATCCATTGGTTAACGAATGGGGATTAATCTGGTCTAATGAGTTTAGCCAATTAATCTTGGATCGTTGGAGCCCATGATCTGTAGGTCCGCGAGTCTCTCTTTCCTACTAGCTTTAGAATAGCGTGATAAGTTAATTTGAAACGTTCAAAATAGGAATTAAGGGAATTAGTAATTATATGAGATATAATTACATGTTTAATTTGAGAATTAAACGGAATAGGAGAATTTATATTTAAATATGATTTTAAATATATAAAGATGGATGTGTGTAAAAATTAATTTAATATTTGATATTAAATTAATTAAGTTTTATTTAAAAATTAATTTATAAAATTAATTTTATTTTTCAGTTTTTAAAATCAAAATGGATTTTGGAAAATTCATGTTTTGATTATATGATAAAATTGGAAAATTGAAAAACAAAACACAAAATGGAAAAACCACGTTTTCCATTATCCATCTTTTACTTGTTCACACAAAAGCCATCAACATTGCCTTGTGTTACTCCAAGCATAAGCTACAACTCATGCAACTCTCTCCCTTGCATGTTGATCTGCAATATATTGAAGAGTTTAAAATGAATTTCGGGCATGCAGTCAAGAGAGAATTTTAGAGAAAATTCGTGCTGAAGAAAGAGTTCTTCAACCAGATTATTGTTGTGAGCTATTCTCCTTCTTCCCTTGATTCAAGCCATTTTTGAGTCTTACAACTCAATCTAGAGCACCAAGAGAATAGTGGGGAAGATCTTGAGATGGTCTGCAACAGGATTTGGAAAAGATTGCAGCTGGAGAACAAGCTTTGAAGAAGTTCTACAAGAGGTATGTCATGAAACTCATTTGTTTTCTACAAGAGCATGCTTTATATTTTGCCAAAATTAATTAATTAAAGTACTTAAATGATCCTTGTTGCTTCCGCTGTTACTGATACATTCCTACAACTGGTATCAGAGCATCATATAAGCATTCAATTCGGTTTAATTTTTGTTTGGTGGGTGTTTTATATGAGAAATATGAAACTGCTGCATTGATATAATTTTATGAGTTTTGGCATTTTAATTCTCTTTAATTTCTCATTTAAATTTGTAATTGGCTCTTGTTTGATGAGCTTTTATGTGTTAGCAAGAGCCTGGAATTTATTTGGAGTCATTGGAGTTGAAATTAAGATGTAATTGAAGAAACAACTGAAGGAGGCTGAGCTGTTGTTCCTATTTTTTTAGCTTCTGCTCAAAATCGTTGTTGAGGTTCAATTGCTAAGCGATCATCTAGCTCCAGGCGTTACATGATGTGAATAAAAGCTAGTTTATCGTATAGCAATGGGTACTGGTCGTTGTGATGTTGAACGCTAAATGATCGTGTACATGTGGGAGCTAAACGATGCATTCAAATTGCTATGCGATTGTTTAGTTTTTGCATGGGAACTAAACGATACGTTGGATTTGCTATATGATGGCACTATACGATCGTGTAGCTGCGGCACGCGCTAAGCGATGCAATGAAGTGTTGCGTGATAGTGCTAAGCGATCGTCTAGATGCGGCGTTGAGCGATCGTCTAGATGCGTTGCTAAGTGATGCGTTGAAGTTTCTATGCGATGATGTTCTATACGATATAGCTAAGCGATCGTTTAGTTACGGCGGACACTAAACGATGACATGAAGCGCTAGGCGATGGTGTTAAGCTATTGTTTAGTTCTACCGAGAGCTAAACGATTGCTCTATACGATAGATAGATGACACTAAGCAATCGTGTAGTTCTATATGATAGAGCTAAGCGATCGTGTACCTTTTCTCAACACAAGGCGATGGTGTTAGACGATTGCCTTCAGCCTACACGATCGCCCTTAGCAAGACTTTAAGATTGGATCGAGAACAGCCGGTTCGACCGATTTTGTCAAGGTCCAATCCAGTTCGGCCTCAAAGTATTTTTGGCTGGTTCGGTTCAGACTTTGTTGGTTTGGTTCAGACTCATCCAGTCCGATTCAAGATGCTTGGATTCAGTTTGGAGTGGTTCGAGTGGTTCAAAGACGGTTTTGAAGTTGTTTGTAATAGTTAGGCTTCTGTTTGCTTGTTTTTGCCAAAACTAAAACCATATCAGTCTGTGTTTAATTATTTATGTATTTGATGTATGTTATAATTAAATAAATCTTGTATGTGCACACAGTATGTCATTTAGATTTAAAATCTCACCATAGGAAGCATGTTACATGCATTGAAAGTATGTTATAATCTGTTATAATATATAGTATGCATGTTAAGGTTTCTGGTATTTAATATAAGTGTTATATTAAAAATTGAATGCCCTTATGTATGTTATGGATGTTTAGCATGTCTAAAATTTTATAAGTTGTCATAAAATTGAGTTAGACATTTAAAATCCATAAACAACAGTTGCATGTAGGTTGACAACCTGTTTTAATAGTTAAAACTTATAAAACCAAGTTACAAACTCAACCAGTATATAATCTTGTCTAAGGCTGGGGTACTTAAGTTGACGGTTTATGGAACACCTCCTACTTGGGGATTATGACCGAATTATTGAGCATTAGTAACCGGTTTTATGAGCATACGTGAGTGATGTGAGGTAATAAAATGGTTTATCACCTAGGCATCATAGGTTAAAATCCAATTATAAGAGTTATATTTGGATAAACCACATAGACTTAGGGTTCTTTTATTAATCGAAAAGAACCTAAGTATAAATCTGCCCAATAGAACACTTCAGTGGCAGTTTAATAACTTCTAAATGATAGAGTTATTAGAAAACTTCAGTGGGAGATTAATGACATATACGATAAGTTATTTTTAGCTCTCACGTCTCTAAGAGTTCACAATCCAGATTTAAGCGGTACTTCGTGTCACCCTGGGAGTGACCTCCTTATGGAAAGTATTTTTTATCTTAAATCTAGATTTCGGTGAATAAGAGGAATTTGTTCAAACATAAATCAATTATTCGATATATAGATTTCAACTGCCACGTCTCCACATGATTTACATCGTGAGATTCATATGACGCTTCGTGTCACTCTGGAAGTGGCCTCTCTACGGAAAGTGTTTTGTATGAGTCAATATCAAGGTAAACGGAAGAAGTAGTTCATAGTAAGTGGGTGAAGGATATGTGTCAATATATCCTACAACCTCCTCCATTAGTTTGAACCGTGAGATTCCTATGTTGCACATGCTGGTTAGCTTTAAGTGGCCCTTTGCTAGTTGTTTATCGACGACTATCCCTACGAAGGGTTGTAACATAGTATTCGGAACAACCCAGGCTTCAGTAAAATGAATAGGGTCTTATAGTTCCATCTTGGATATTGTCTTCTATTTCGAAGGCAAATTCATACCATCTTATAGGATTTGAAAATGGCGGGTCACTCTTACAAGAATTAATAAATTGTTAGTAAAGATCTTGACCGAAAACGATAACTAAATGACTATAGGAATAAGAGTTATTCTGGAGACAATAGGAATAAGAGTTATTCCAGAGATAGTATTTGGTCAAAATTTTTTGCTTTAGTGAAGGAGTATATGACTGCCCATTGTTAGCACATATTCTAACTCACTAAAGTATCGTTGCAAATAAATAATGGTTATGGGTACATTATTATTTTTTTGCTAAAACTTGATTTTGGATTTAGTTACAATTTGCTAAATAGAATTTGTTTCATTTTTATTAGCATGTTGAATTCTTCTAGAAAACTCACTTCCGATTTAAATAACAGTAAAATCAAATCAACAAACAAATTACTAGCGGTTGATTACACCAAAAGAGTTTTAACAAAGGATTGTTCTCTATCTCCCAACTCATCTAAAATTTTGAATTATGTAGATGAGAGTGCAGAATTCGAACAACAAGATAAATATGATTTACTTGTTATCGAAGCATGTTTAGTGGAAAACGATAAAATCTGGATAATTGATTCAGGTGCTGCTAATCATATTTGTACTATCTCACAGGAAACAAGTTCTTGGAGACAGATGACAAAAGGTGAAACAATCTTTAAGGTAGGGATCGGGGAGGTTGTTTCAGCTAAAGCAGTGAGAGATATGAAGCTATTTTTAGGAGATAAGTACATTTATTTGAAAAATATATATTATATTCCTTCTATGAAAAGGAATCTAATATTTATTTCTTGTTTTCTATAACAAAATATAAAGTTTATTTCGAAAATGATGAAGTGTTCATCAATATAGGAAGTAAAAAGATTTGTTCTGCAAAATTAGAAAATAACTTGTATATGTTAAAACCAACTGAGGTCAAAGCCGTATTAAACATAAAGATGTTTAAAATTACTGGGACTCATAAGAAAAGTAAGATATTTCCAAATGCCTATCTTTGGCACTTGAGACTGGGTCACATAAATCTCAATAGGATTGAGAGATTGGTTAAGTTTTATGGTCGTCTAAATAAGTTGGAAGACAGTTCATTACCACCATGTGAATCCTGTCTCGAGGGTAAAATGACAAAAAATCTTTTTCTGGAAAAGGTCTTAGAGCCAAAGAACCCCTAAAGTTGATTCACTCAGACTTTTGTGGGCCTCTAAATGTTAGAGCAAGAGGAGAGTATGAATATTTCATCAGTTTTATAGATGATTATTCCAGGTATGGGCGAGTTTACCTAATGTACAAAAAGTTTGAAACTTTTGAAAAGTTCAAAGAGTATAAGGCTGAGGTTGAAAATCAATTAGGTAAAAAGATTAAAACGCTTCGATCGGATCGAGGTGGTGAGTATATGGACTTAGAATTCCATAACTTTTTGATAGAACATGGAATTCAGTCTCAACTCACAGCCCCTGGCACACCTCAGCAAAGCGGTGTGGCAGAAAGAAGAAATAGAACCTTGTTGGACATGGTTCGTTCCATGATGAGTTACGCTCAGTTACCAAATTCTTTTTGGGGACACGCAGTTGGGACTGCAGTGTATATTTTGAACATAATTCCCTCGAAAAGTGTTTCTGAAACGCCTTACAAGCTCTGGATAGGACGTACAAGAAATTTATGTCACTTTAGGATTTAGGGTTATCCAGGTTGGGATTTGTGTCCTAATTCTCCCGGAGTCTCATTGTTTTGTAAAGATACACATTGTTTGATGAATAAAATAATTGTTATTTAATTAAAGCATTTACTCATATCCAATAAACAAAACTCCATGGTTATCTTATGTAAACTTAAGCATGTATATGTGATATACAAGTGAATCATGCCTTAATGATAATCTAAATAGGTCTGTAGTATAAGGATTAAGGTGGGATACCTGATCCTGGTAACACTACGGATACGACCCCCTTTGTAGAGGTTTGCAAGTGTTGTAAACTATTACAGATGGTAGATCCTGACCATTCATGTGGAGACGTGCAAGTACAAAAAGTTTGTATAAGACCCGGACCACGAGGTGACTAGACTCTGTATATAACGCCGTTGATACTAGATACTTACATCTCACCTAAACGACCATAGGTGACACGACCTCAATCCTGAGTGTTTTGGGAACTCCTGCCTTTGAGGGCAGTCCTTTGATTAGTATGGGTGAGAGTGGCCAGATTGCCAACTCAACATGCCTACCTTTTTGACTTGTCTGATATGGGAGTTGGAAACTCAATCCACAAGATGGAATTCACTTCTTTCCCGAAGTAGGATAATAGAGAGATTCCCCCTTAAGGGCTGATATTCGGAGCTTGAGCATAGTGGCCACGACTTCTCTTTGGAAGAGAGGACTCAGTCATAGTAGACTATGACTTATGTTCATTAGAGGGATCAGTGGTACTTAAGGAGTTAAATGTAACTATAGGGCATAACGGTTATTGGCCGAGGTCGTACTTATGAGCGATCTGTGAAGGGTTGTCGCACTTCTGATTGGTTAAGATGGACACATAATATATCTGTGGTAAGGAGAGTTCAGTTGTCGATCTTTAGTGGAGTGCCTAACAGTTAACAGATGGTGGATCCCGTGACTAAAGAGTTTAGTCAGTTATTCACGTACCGTTGGAGCTTTGAGCTACAGGTCCATAAGGTTCTCTTGGTAGCTCAATGGATTCAGTTGAGGATCAGTTCTTGGCGTTGATTTGAAATGTTCAAATTGACAAGAGGTATTTCGATTATATATGATATGATCGGTATGGTGTATGAGATACATCTAGTGGAAGATTAATGTAAATGAGATTTACATTAAGTGTCATGGAATAGAAAAATAGCTATGGTTTATGTGTTTCGTGAGATGAAATATTAAAACTATAGGTTATAAATATAGTATGATAAGTTGATTATCTTTTATATTTATAATAATATTAATTATTGGATAATTAAATCTTTTTCTCTAATAACCAATTGAGTAGAAGGTTATTGGTGGTTCATACCGTGAGATAAAAAGGAAAATTATTTTCCTAATTTTAGTAATGTTGAAAAAAATTGTTTTTGTGATTTTCTCTCTTGGAAAAAGAATCTCACGGAAGTTGTCAAGTAAACACCGATTTACTAAGCGACAACTTAAAAAAGATAAATGATCGTGTAGTATTTGTAGGCGTCAGATACGTTGGTAAGCGATGAGTTAAACGATCTCTAAGCTTTTGCTAGACGATTGCTTAGCTTTTGCTAAACGATTGGGCATCGACTTATACGATAGATTCAGTCTTCTCCCACTTGCTCAATCATTTACATGATTGTGGATTCCTCTTCCTTCTACCTCATACCAAGTCCACACAGAGCCTACCCTCTGGATTCTCACACCGAGAATACCAATGTAGACTTCTTGGTGGTGTCATACTCAACTCGACGCCATCGAGGTTCTGTGGAGGCCGTTCGTGCTGTGGGGTGTTCGTGACCGAGGCGATCGCAGAGGTCGAGTGCATGGTGTTCGTGTTGTGTAGCGATCGTGTTATTTGAGCGTTCGTGATCAAAGAGCGTGGAGACAAGTCTACAAATGTGTGTAGAGATTTCTCTTCTTAGTCATTTGTAGTTTCATGCTGTAATTTATATATTAATTGCATAATTTTATGTTTTGTTTAGGACTGTAATTTGTAATGTTCATACATGATTGTAATTTGGAATGATCTATTTTGTTGCTCATGGAAATCCTCGCGATCGATTTCCTTTAATCCTACACATGTGTTGGTGCAAAATCCTAAAAAGTTGGAACACCGTTCAAAAGTATGTCTATTTGTAGGCTACCCAAAAGAAACAAGAGATAGTTTCTTTTATGATCTTCAGGAAGATAAGGTATTTGTATCGACAAATGCAACCTTCCTGGAGGAAGACGATGTAAAAGATCATCAACCTCGTAGTAAGCTAGTAATAGAAGAAATGTCCAGAGAAACAACAAATGTATCAACAAGAGTTATTGATAGAGCATGTCCATCAACAAGAGTTGTTGATGAAACAGAGACTTCACATCCTTCTCAAGAGTTGAGAATGCCTCGCCATAGTGGGAGGGTTGTGCAACAGCCTGACCGGTACATGGGTTTAACTGAAACTCAAGTCATCATACCAAATGATGGTTTAGAGGATCCATTGTCTTTTAACTAAGCAATGAATGATGTGGATAAAAACCAATATATTAAAGCCATCGACCTTGAAACGGAATATATGTATTTCAATTCTGTTTGGGATCTTGTAGATCAACCTGAAGGGGCAAAACCCATCGGTTGCAAATGGATCTACAAGAGAAAACGAGACCAAGCTGATAAGATACAGACCTACAAAGCTAGACTTATGGCAAAAGGATCCAAAGAGATGGGGTAGACTATGAAGAAACCTTCTCTCCAGTTGTCATGATAAAGTCTATTAGAATACTCTTGTCCATAGCCACTTTTTATGATTATGAAATATGGAAAATGGATGTTAAGACAGCTTTTCTGAATGACTATCTTGAAGAGAGTATCTATATGTCTCAACCAGAAGGGTTTATACAGCAGGATCAAGAGCAAAAGGTTTGCATAATCGATCCATTTATGGATTAAAACAAGCTTCTAGATCCTAGAATATGAGATTTGACATTGCAATCAAATCTTATGGCTTTGAACAAAATGTTGACGAACCCTGTGTATACAAGAAAATCGTTAACAAAACTGTTGCTTTTCCGGTGTTGTATGTTAATGATATTCTACTCATTGGGAATGAGGTAAAATATCTAGCTGACATTAAGAGATGGCTGACTTCGCAATTCCAAATGAAAGATTTGGGAGAAGCATAGTATGTTCTTGGAATCCAAATAGTTCAGAATCACAAGAATAGAACATTAACATTATCTTAAGCATCTTATATAGACAAGATATTGTCTAAGTATAAAATGCAAAATTCCAAGAAAGGATTTTTACCTTTCAGACATGAAATTCACCTGTCTAAGGAACAGAGTCCTAAGACACCTCAAGAGCTTGAGGAGATGAATTGAATTCCATATACATTAGTAGTAGGGAGTTTAATGCATGCAATGTTGTGTACTCGTCCCGATATATGCTATGTCGTAGGAATAGTCAGCAGATTTCAGTCCAATCCTGGATATGATCATTGGACTACTTCCAATCCTGGATATGATCATTGGACTACTGTTAAAAACATTCTCAAGTATCTTTAGAGAACGAGAGATTATATGCTCGTGTATGGTGCTAAGGATCTAATCCTTACTGAATACACTGATTCTGACTTTCAGACTGATATTGATTCAAGGAAATCAACTTCGGGATCAGTATTCACTCTAAACGGGGGAGCAGTTGTGTGGAGAAGCATAAAACAAAGTTATATTGTTGACTCCACAATGGAAGCTGAGTATGTAGCTGCAAGTGAAGCAGCAAAAGAAGCAGTATGGCTCAAAAAGTTTCTAATAGATTTGGAAGTAGTTCCAAATATGCATCTGCTTGTCACTCTTTAATGTGACAACAGTGGAGCAGTTGTAAATTCAAAGAAACCACGAAGCCATAAAAGAGGAAAGCATATCGAGTGAAAGTACTATCTCATCAGGGAGATTGTACACAGAGGAGACGTAATCGTCACCCAGATTGCTTCTCAAGACAACTTAGCTGATCCATTTACAAAGGCCCTCTCGGCTATAGTGTTCGAGGGTCACCTAATAGAACTAGGACTATGAGTTTGTATCACTAGGGCAAGTGGGAGAATTTATGGGTATTGTAATGCCCTAGTTTATTATATTTGTACATTTTATTCTCTCCATGTAAATTCAACATTGTATATATTTGTATATATTGATCCACTGAAGTTTTAGTCCAAGTGGGAGTATTGTTGGGTTTTATGTCCTAAGACTCGCAGTTTGTAAAATGATAAACATTTTCTATAATCAATATACTTATTATTGATTTCATAAATTGTATGAAAAGTCTAAATCCAATAAATTAAGACCCATGACTAGGGGTGTTCAAAAAACCCGATGACCTGAAAAAACCGATCAATCCAATCCAACTCATGCAGTTTGGGTTGAGTTGGGTTCAAATAAATGAAAATTTGATGGGTTTGGTTGATTCATAGATTCATCTAATATAACCCGAACCAATCCGAACCAACCCGAATTTATTATTAACTTTAAAATATATTTTTTATTACATATAACATAATTATTTATACATATATTGATTTTAATTTTATTTAATTCCAAAATTTTTTCATTAATTTATTCTTCAACAACTCTTAAAAGTGGTTTCTTTACACTTTAGAAAGAAAAATTTCAGTATATAAATTGAAATTGAGTTGTTAATCTTAATTCAATATATGTAATTAATTAAATAAGATTTTATTATGCTTCTTTTTAGAACAAAATTTTAAACAAATGACTCGATTAACCCGAACAAACACAACCCAAATATTTCATGATTGGGTTGGGTTGGGTTCATTTCTTAATAAAAGTTATTTGGATTGAAAAAAATTTACAACCCGAACAATTGGGATGGGTCTGAAAAGTCTTTCAACCCAACCCAACCCACGAACACCCCTACCCATGACTATTACATGAGTACTTGAACTTTATGTGGAGATATAAGAGTGGATCAGGTTCAAGTAAATAGTCAAAATGATCTATGGTACATGAATAAGGTTGGGTACCTTATTTTGGTAACACCATTGGATTCGGCCTACTCTGTAGTTGTTACGAAGAGTTGTAAAGTGCTACATACGAAGTGATCCTAATTGGTACATGTAATGACATGAGGAGTGGGGGCGTCCTATGTAATGAGTTTGCATAAGATCGGACCAAAAAATAAGTCACTCTTACTTTATAACGTTGTTTACTGTATAAGACTGACTATTTCACCTAGATGACCTAGGTAACTCGATCTTGATCTTGAGTTAACTATGAGCTCCTGTTTATTTGAGATTACCCTTAGATTTGCATAGGTGAGGGTTGGCTCAACAACGTCAGCTTAATAAGACTCCCATTTCAGGGGTAAGACCTAATAGATAGTTGGGGACATAGGGTGCAAGACGGAGTTCACGCCTACCCAATTTAGGGAAAAGAGAAAGGTTGTTCTCTCACGTACTAAATCCAGGTATTGAACAATGGGCCCCACCCTCTCATTGGGTTGAGAGAGTTTGGTTTAGTGATTGGATCACAAACCAGTTGTTCATTAGAGGATCAGTAGGAACTTGAGGAATAAGATGTAATCTTAGGGATAAAACAGATATTTGACCCAGCCATTATTACGAACAACTTGTGAAGGGTCGACTTGCTAATTATGGTTCAATCATGTAGACATAATATATCTACAGTGAAGAGAGTGCAACTATGGATTTTAGTGGAGTGACCCATTAGTTAACGAATGAGGATTAATCTGGTCTAATGAGTTTAGCCAATTAATCTCAGATCCTTGGAGCCTATGATTTGTAGGTCCGCGAGGTCCCTCTACTAGCTCGTAATGGACTAGCTCTAGAATAGCGTGATAAGTTAATTTAAAATGTTCAAATTATAATTAAGGGAATTAGTAATTATATGAGATATAATTACATGTTTAATTTGAGAATTAAATGAAATAGAATAATTTATATTTAAATATGATTTAAATATATAAAGATGGATGTGTATAAAAATTAATTTAATATTTGATATTAAATTAATTAAGTTTTATTTAAAAATTAATTTATGAAATTAATTTTATTTTTCATTTTTTAAAATCAAAATGGATTTTGGAAAAATCAAGTTTTGATTATATGATAAAATTGGAAAATTGAAAAACAAAACACCAAATGGAAAAACCATGTTTTCCATTATCCATCTTTTACTTGCTCACACAAAAGGCATCAACATTGCTTTGTGTTACTCCAAGCATGAGCTGCAACTCATGCAACTCCCTCCATTGCATGTTGATCTGCAATATATTGTAGAGTTTGGAGTGAATTTCGGCCATGTAGTTGAGAGAGAATTTTAGAGAAAATTCATGCTGAAAAAATAGTTCTTCAACCAGATTGCTGCTGTGAGCTATTCTCCTTCATCCCTTGATTCAAGCTTGTTTTGAGTCCCACAACTCAATCTAGAGTACCAAAAGAATAATGGGGAAGATCTTGAGATGGTCTGCAACAAGATTTGGAGAAGATTGCAGCTTGAGAACAAGCTTTGAAGAAGTTCTACAAGAGGTATGTCATGAAACTCACTTGTTTTCTGCAAGAGCATGCTTTATATTTTGCCAAAATTAATGAATTATAATGGTTAAATGATCCTCATTGCTTCCGCTGTTGCTGATATATTCCTACACAGTATTTGTGAGATCGGGAGAAGACGACGCGATTTGGAGAGGAACGTGAAGAATTGGTCTTCAACGGGTATGTTATCCCTTTTGTCACTTTCTTCTAACAAATATTGATTGTGATTTCTTTATAAAAATACATAGACAAATATGATTACTTTTATACCCTTCATTCAACAAGTATTTATTGGAGTTGATGTTCTGAATCTCGTGGTCTTGTAGTTTGTAATTGTATTATACAAACTCTTTGTTTATCTAATAAAACAAGAGGTATTTTATTTGACAATTAGTTTGATTAACCCACAAAAATCAATAAACCAATATCCAGAGTTATCTTCTGTAACTTAAACATGAACGTGGAGACATATAGGTGGATTGTGTTTTAGTGATAACGTAAACGGTCTGTAGTATATGAATAAGGCTGGGTACCTTATCCTTGTGACACTACTAATACAACCCGCTTTATAGTTGTTACAATTGTTGTAAAGTGCTACAAATGATCTGATCCTGATCATTCACGTGAAGACATGTGAGCGGGGATATTCTATACAAAGAGTTTGTATAAGACCAGACCATGAAATGAATAGTCTCTCTATATAACACCATTGCTAGAAAAGACTCACATTTCACTAGAATGACCACATCTGACTTGACTTGAATCTTGAGTGAGTTGTGATCTCCTGCCTATGAAGGTGGTCAATTTGATCTTCATGGTTGAGTGGTCCGTTTCTTCGCAATATGCCCATCATTTTGGGGATTCGTTTGATTGGGAAGCTGAGAATACAACTACATAAGAAGAAATTCACTCATTATCTGTAGTTAGTATAAGTAGAGAAATTGCTCCATTAATGGCTGATTTCAGGCTTGAACAATGTGGCGCCACACCCTCTCCTAGCCTGAAAGGGGTTCGGTTATAGTTGAACTATAACTTATTGTTTATTAGAAGGATCAATGATACTTAAGGAGTTAGGCGTAACTATAGGGGCAAAACAGTAATTTTGGTACAATTGTACCTACAAGCAATATTGTGAAGGGTCAATGCACCGTTGATTGGTTATATCCAATGGACACAGAAATATATTTTTAATGTGAAGAGTGCAATTGTCGATCTTTAGTGTAGTGACCAACGATTAATAAAAGTAATTAAAGAGTTTAATTAATTAACCAAGTACAATTGGAGCTTTAATCTACAGTTCCATAAGGTCCCCTCGTTGGCTCAATTGAGACTAATGAGAATTGAATTAATTTTTGATTAATTTGAATTGCTCCAATTAATAAAGGAAATTAATTAAAATTAATTATATGAGATATAATATATATAATATATATAATATATTATAATATAAAGTTTTATCTGTGAGAAGGATAGTATTTGAATATGATTCAAATATTATATTTATATGAATGTGATTCATATAAAAATAGATAAATTTAGTATGAATAATATATATTATATATATATTATATTTAAAGAAATGTTTTTAAATTAATTGTTTTTTTAGGGAGTTATTAACTCCCTCTCAATTCTCTCGTTGAATGTGGAAGTGAGGAATTTTTTTCCCCTCTTACGTGTATTATTCATCTTATTCCTTTCACTTAAAGGTAAAAAAAAAATCTCTTCCCAAGTAAAAATAAAAATCACTTCCCTTTCAAAATTAATTTTCACAAGTCTACACAATCTGCACAATTCTCCTCTAAGAATATCGAGGTAATCTTGTAGTAGTGCCGTTTTGGATCTCACACTGTTGTACTTTTTGTTCGATTTTGGAAGAAGCTGTTTGAGGAGTTCGTGATTGGAGAGGATTTATGTGAAGAGATCGGTCTTTAAGGGTAAGTAATTCCAATTCATCTCTATCAAATTTGATTGATAAAAGGATAATATTTTAGGGTTTTTGTCTTCTTAGGAAAAACAATATTTGTTTGAAATAACAAATAAATTATTGCAAATATACAAAAAAAAAAAAGAAGGAATAAGGACCCGTTTAGATGGACTGGGGGAAAAATATATTTTAAACAAATTACTTTTATTTAAACTATCCTGATAAAAGACTTTAAAATAAACTTTGATTTAAATTAAAATATGAAAAAAATTGAAATTATAAAGAGTATCACTATCCAAAACCTAAAATTTATGGTTTTTTTTTCAAAGATTCCAACTTTATATAAATTTCAATGATTCCAATAACTTTAAACTCAAAATAACCCAAGCTATTAACATAAAATTACAATTTTAAATTTAATTTAATTATGTATTTTTAACATATGTAATATTCCAACTAGTATTATAAATATGGGTGTAAAAACTTTCCGGACAATACACTTGAGAATAGAATATGTTGTCAAATTAAAAAAAAAAAAAAACATAAAAAGAAAAAAGAGAGGAAAAATAATAGAATTTGCCGTAACTTTTTTTTACCCTTATCTTTTATGTGAACTGAAGTTGATATTTTGTAGATTTATAAAAATTTTCATTTTTCCCCCTTTCAAATAAGCATTTTACCGACCAAACTGCACAATTGAAATACGAGTCTGGTAGTAATCATAAGTCCGTTGTTTGAATTTTCGTATTTTCAGTTATATCTTTCATATTATAGATAAGTAAAGTTATAATTTATATTTCGACAAAATCATGTACCAACTTCAATGAGTTCATAGAGTCGCTCCGATCGTGAGAGAGGAGAGTAGCTCTGAGTCTTCGACTAACTTTGACAAAACTAGAGATGAAAAAGAACGAAAGTGTGAGAGAGAGGAGAGCAATTTGTGAGTGAGGAAAATAAGCAATAGAGGAAATGGAGTGAGAGCGAGATGGACTTTTCCACCTGTTCGGTTCATTTTGATAATTTCATCTGAATTTGATGTAAAAACTTCATTTTAAAAAAGCGGGGTAAATTTTATCACCCAAAATTTGGGGTCTTAAGGATCTATTTAGTAAATAATTTGAAAATAAAAGATTAAATGAAAACATGGTTATATTTCATGTTTTTTTTTTTATGTATTTGGTAGTAGATTCAAAAATCAGATTATAATTTAAACAATTGTAAACTAGTCGTAGCAACCCACTAAATAATAGTTGACAATAAATTATTATTAAAAAATCTGTATAGTTATTGTTTCGTAATGTTATATAATATATAGAAAAAATTGAAATTTTAGTCCCCATGATTTGGAATAAGTTAAAATTTTTTAGGCGATAATATGGTTTATGATTAGAATTTACCAACAAAATAGTTTGATAAAAGCTTCATGATAAATAGTCCAATGGTAGAGACTATTTAAAAAAATTTAACAAACCGTAGGGACTATATGCGATTTATATCAAACAATATGAACTAAATTTTAAAATTTAAAATTATATGGACTAACTTTATCCAAATCATAATGACCAAACTTATAATTTAATCTAACTTAATTTATAATACATTATACATTATATATTTTAAAAAAAAAAAAAAAAAGAATTTAGTTCTCTGCTAAATATATATTTATTAAATTCCGTAAATCGGTAAATATAAAAGAGAATCAGCCTAAAAACCCATTTTACCCTAATAAAAAAATTGGATGCCATTTTGTCAAATTCCCCAGCCGCCTGGCCAAGTCCTTTCTCAGTTTCTCCCTTAGTCAGTTCAGTCTCTCGCCGTCGACGATGGTCCCTTCTCTCAGTGTATCTCCAAATTCATTCCGGCCGGCGTTCTCCCTTGCAGGCGTGGGTTCTCCGACGCTCAGGTTTTTCCGTGTGAGATCGATGTCGTCAATGTCAGCAGCATCGCCACTTCAACAACGTCAAACATCTGCTTCTTCCTCTCAGAATTTGGACCTCTCCATTATGGTATTCGGCGTTTCACCATCCGTCCTAGGTTTTTGTGAATACCCTTCAGGATTATGGATTTAAATATGTTCCCCTATGGATTTTGAATGGTGATTTTTCTAAATACCTGACAATGATTCTCTAACATTAACTCTACTTACTTTCATGAGACCTCTTACCTTCGTAGTGCTAAAACTAGCTTTCCTAAGTACCATAGGGGGCATGCTGCTTCATTTTTATGGTGCATTTTCAGGTGTTATTTGTTGTAAAGCTCTTAGGTTAAAGTACCGTTTCGTCCCGTGGTTTGGGACTAGTTTTAGCTTAGTTACTTCAAAATTCCAAATTTAGTTATCGTATTAATCTTAAAATTAGTCCTACCAATGGTTTATGGTTAACTTTTTAAAAACAATTAGTTTCTTTTAGCCTTCCCCATGTAAATTGCAAAAGATATTCTCATCGCAGTTTTTTTCTTTCAACAAATGTGGGGTGGGGGAACGAGCCTCATATATCGAGAGGTTGATAGTACTAGTTCATGTCAGTTGAACTACTCATGTTGGGTGCATTGTGGTTTTTCTTGAATGAATATTATTATTACTTTATCAATTTTGATAAAAAAAAAAAAATTAACTTCAAACAAACAATAGGATATTTTAAGATAGAAAGTATGAAGACTAAATTTGGACATTTGAAAGTACAGTGACTCAAATGGAATGAAATGAAAAATATGATATTTTAATCAAGTTTTCATTATTTGTACTTACTTCTTTCATTATCTTAGTCGTTGCGTTCTAGAAGTTATTGGAACCGAGTATGTGCTTTGATCATGTGTTTCATTTCTTTCCTGGTACTTAGGTAAATGGATGCTCGGGAAAGATGGGAAAGGCTGTTATCAAAGCTGCTGACTCTGCCGGCCTCAATGTTGTACCAGTATCATTTGGCTCCTTGGAGGAATCTGGACTAACTATACAAGCATCTGGAAAGGATATTTTGGTTCATGGCCCTTCAGATAGGGAAAATGTACTTGCATCAGTTTTTGATGAATATCCAAATTTGATCGTGGTGGACTACACCGTGCCTTCTGCTGTGAATGGTAATGACAATGCTTGATATGCAATAATCTGTTTACAATTTCAACAGTGAACGGTTGGCAGTCTTTTAAGATACTACATGTTAATTTTGTATATTATATTCGATAATTAGCTTGATCAGATTCTATTGAATTACAAATAAATAGACTCAAAGAATACAATAAAGGAAACTACATGAAAGAAAAATAATAGAAAAAGGCAAATATTAATTAGGAAAAAAATCATAAGCCATAATTTCTTTAACACTCTCCCTCAAACTTAAGGTGGTAGAGTAACAACAAACTTGAGTTTGTGAAGCAACTGATTGAAGCAAATGACGAAAACTAAAGAAAACTCCCCAATCAAATCACAGTAGATCTGGATTGAAACAGAGACCCACAAAAAAACTAAAACACAGAGAATATTCCCTAGGCTGGAGATAGAACTTGCGAAGAACTAAAACATAGAGAACTTTTGGGCTGAAAATAGAACCCACAAAGAATCAAAACACAGAGAACTTCTGGGCTGAAAACAGAGATCCTCATAGAGAGACCCAAAATAGAACCCATGAACTGTTGATATGAAAATGGAACAGAGACCTTAGAAGATCAGAAAACATAACAAAGGTTGACATTGAAAAATAAAAACGCAGAATCAACTGAGCAAGTAAACCAAATCTTGATTTGCCTCTGTCGATGGAGGCAGAAATCGGATAGAAGCAACGGCTGAAAAATATGAACCCTAGGATTTAGGGCTATGATATCGTGTTAATTTTATATATTATTGAATAATCTATATATTAGAGTAACATTATAAAGGTGAATAAATAGACACCAACATATCCAACAAAAGAAAGTACATGAAAGGAAAATACTATAAAGAAAAATAATAATTAGGAATCTAATTTCCTTTAACTCCCTCCCGCAAACTCGAGGTGGTAGAGTACCAACAAACTTGAATTTGTGGGAGGGTGTTACTCTAGCATACAAATTATTCAATCCCAATACAAGTTGAAAATTTATTGAGCTTGTACACCATTTTTGACTCGTTGTATGTTATTTTCCAAAAAAGGATTAATTTCTTTTGACTACTTTTTTTTTATAATGACCCTTGACTTAGAACTTCTAGGAAACATTTTGGGATTGATTACCTTGGGTTTTGGGGGGTTTGAATTGTGAGTTGAATTAATCACAATAGCCCTTTACACATACGAGCCTTAGTGAGCTGATTTGCACTACATTATTTTAGATAAATTTAAAGAAATGATGATTTAGTGTTTATTGCTTGATCTAGGAAGCATAACACCTAAAATTTCAGGTAAGTGTATGTGTCAGACGCGTAACCCTAAATTGATTGAATAAGAATGAGATGAAGAACTTGTCCATAAAGGTTGAAGGTCCTTTTCCATCACACCAAAATCTATTTGTGACATAAACCATGGAACCCATTTGGTGGCATCTCTTATCTTGTTGTTTTAGTTATCGTTGAGAGAGAGATTGGCCGCAACCTTATGTGAGAATGAGAGTGAGAGCAAGATTGTCCCCACCCTTGAAGAACTATTTTATCTGTGTGTGAGATAGAAAAGATTGGTTTTATTTTGAGCTGTTAAATATTACCCCACTACACGTACAAAAGGTTTTTTTTGTTGAGATTGAAGCAACACTGCTGCCAGCAGCATTATATATAAATGATAAATATATGTTGGATTTCTTTTTTATGTTTGTGTTTTTTTTCCATTCCATATCTTGGCCTTTTTTTTTTGTAAATTGTTGTATTGTATTTGTGTCGGTTGTATGTATCTGTGCTTCTTAGTGCTTGATTCATGTTTTTATAAACTAGGGAGGGAGGGAAGAGAGATTGAGAATAGGAGAAAGAATGATGGAGGGAGCAAGAAAGGAAGATTGAGAACTAGAGAGGTACGAAGAGCAAAGGAGTAAGAGATATAATAAGTACGCGTGAGTGGGAAATGTAGATAAAAGAACTGAGAGAGAGTATATGATTGGGCAACACAGATAGGAGAGAAGGAATTTAAAGGCCATTTGCAAGGATGCCCTAGGAGTATTTTTCGTAGTTAAGGACTTAGAATGTGAATGGTCTGGAGAACAAAAGGAAACTGGGGAAATACTTACTCTATTAGAGTTGTATGTTTTGTTTTCCATGTCAGTTCGACTACCCTCATTGTGAAACTGTTATTATTCAACTATGTTAAAAAATGACGCTTAGCCTATTTGTGACCTTAAAGGTACTTGGAAGTCCAACAAGATAAATTTATGTCAAGTGGGGTACCACCATATTCAAGTTGAACGGGAGGACATTCCCAAAACAGTATTGTGTATTCACAACAGATGTTGAAGTTTTATTGATGCATTTCAGCCTCGTAAATGCCCTTTCCATGTTTTAGTTCTTGGTGATTGAAGTTCTCAAAGCTTATAGTAGTACGAGGAAACACCTCAAGCTAGTTTTGTAGACTTTGGAACTGTAGTAGCTAAATGGAAAAAAAGGATAACACATTGCTTTGTCCAAACAAGCTTAGATTACCTTGTCCGGCAAATGTGAACTTCGTTTTATAATGTATTTCTATATTTATTTTGTAGATAATGCAGAGCTTTACTGCAAAGTTGGAATTCCCTTTGTGATGGGTACAACAGGTGGAGATAGAGATCGGTTGTATAAAACCGTTGATGACTCAAAGGTTTATGCTGTAATCTCCCCGCAAATGGGCAAGCAGGTAGTTCAATACTATTATGTTCTAATAGATCCTTGTTAATTCTAGAGTATGGGATCTCCTCTTTCATTTTCTGATTGTGCTTTGGTCTTGATAGGTCGTTGCCTTCCTTGCAGCTATGGAAATAATGGCTGAGCAGTTTCCTGGGGCCTTCTCTGGTTACTCTCTAGAGGTTACTGTCACTTGTAGTATCTCTTACTCACACTTTAGCAGGGCAGCAGTGGGAATCTGGAGGCTTTCATATTTATCTATTCCATTTTTATTTTATTTGCTACAAATAGATATTTAATATAGTCAACTATGAGAAACCATGATTTTGCATTTATTTTATGCTTTTACCTTTCGTTAGTATTTAGAAGTGACTAGAATAGTGTGTGGTGATTACTTGCGTTGCTTTCACTTACCCCACCTACCTCTCTTTATTTAGATTCCCTAGTAAGGTTTGCAAGGACATCGAAAAGCTTATGTGTAACTTTCTTTGGGAAGAGGTGGACGAAGGAGAGCGGTCGCACTTGATTAGATGGGATGTTGTTGGGAGGATAGTGAACCGGGGGGGGCAGACATTGGTAATTTGAGGACTCGTAACCAAACTCTGTTAGCCAAATGGCGTTCACGATTTCCTCTTGAGCTTGATACTCTTTGGCATGAGGTTATAGCTAGCAAGTATGGACCTCGCCCTTTCGAGTGGTTGTTTGATGAGAGTAAAGGCACTTACTGGAGTCTGTGGAATGATATTTCAAATGAGCTTCCCCGTTTTTTTCCTTTTGTTCATTGTGTGGTTGGAGAGGGTAAGGATACATATTTTTGGGAAGATAAATGGGTGGGGGATGGTCCTTTTTGCTCCTTGTTTCCCCGCATGTTTCATTTATCCTCCTTTAAAAATCATTGTGTCTGATCTTTTGATTTGGTCGGAAAGCTCATTTTCCGTTTCGTTTTGGTTTAGTCGCTTTTATACAAATAGGGAGCTGGTCGATGTTGTTTCTCTATTGTCTTTATAGAGGGGAGGTTAATTTTAGATTTGGGAGAAGAGATTTGCGAGTCTGGGATTTGGACCATTTTGGAAGGTTTTTCTTTTACGTCTTATTTTTGCTGTTTGTTGAATCCCCTCTCTCTAGCGAGTATTTTTTCAGCCCTTTGGAGGATTGAAATTTCTAAGAAAGTTTGATTCTTTATTTGATAAGTTTTACACGATCGTGTGAGCACCTTGGATTGACTCTCGAGAAGGATGTCTTGTTAGTGGGCCGTGTTGTTGCATACTCTGTTGGAAGGCGGAGGAAGACCTTGATCACTTTCTTTGGAGATGTGATTTTGCGTATTCTATTTGGAATATTTTCTTCCAGACGTTTGGCGTGACTATTGCCCATTGTTGGGTTATTAGAGATATGATCAGGGAGTTCCTCCTCCATCCTTCCTTTCATGAGAAGGGTCAATTCCAGGAACAAAAGAGTGTTTAAAGAGTTGTTAGGGAACTTGGTGATGTTTGTGCTCTTATTAGGTTTCATGTTTCTCCTTGGACTTTGAATTAGAAGGGTTTTTTTTTTTTTTTTTTTTGCGCTCTTATTAGGTTTCAACTTTGGCAACCAACACCAACGAACACCTTTGTGTGACCAACTTCGATGACCAATTTTGGGCTCCGGCAACCACCTCCATTGACAACTCTAATGACCCAACTCTGATGACCACCTTTGCGCGACCAACTCCGACGATCAATTATAGGCTCTGCCCACCACCTCCGACAACAAACTTCGATAACCAACTCCGAAAACCACCTCCGACAACAAACTTCGATAACCAACTCCGAAAACCACCTCCAATTACAATCTCTCACAAAAATCACCGTCGATGATCAACTTCGATGACTACCTTCGAGCGAGCAACTTCGACGGCCAACTTTGAGCTTTGACAACCACCTCCAACGAAAAACTTCGACAACCAACTTCAATACCACTTTCATGCAACCACCTCCAGACTTCGACAACCACCTCCGACTATAAACTCCGACAAAAATCATCTTCAATGACTACCTCCGACAACAAACTCCGATGACTAACTCTAATACCGCCTTCATGCGACCAACTTCAGGCTCCGATCCGACAGCCACCCCCGACTACAAACTGCAGGAAAAATCATCTTCGATAATCAATGTCGACAATCACTTTTGATTATTATAAGACTGATGACTATTAAAGTATGTTGTAGGGTTGTTGATTATATAAATAATAGTATTTTGTCTACATTAAGTGTAATACTTTTACATAAAAATTTGTTAAATATATTTTTATTTAATCAAATTCACATATCAAATGATTGTTAAAAATATTTGGAAAATTATGTAACATATAACAAAAAAAAACCATAAATTGGAGATATTTTTCCCCTAGAACATTATCTAGCAAGTATTAGTGAAAAATGAAGATTTGTTCTCTGACGATCCTCTAAATTTGGAGGAATTGAAGGTGAAATTGTTAAAGAAATGTGGTGACACTCCATTGGCTGCAATGATGATGGAGGAGATTCAATTAAAAAAATCATGATAGAGTAAAAATACAAAGTAGCAACAAGAAGAATAAGAAAAAGAAGAAGATGAAATTCTTGGAGAAAAATTAGGAATAAAATATTTTGATTTCTCATTCTATTTAACCATATTTCTGCAAGAAATGTAGTGGGTTAATTGTTGTTTGTTACCCCCAAAAAAAAAGAAAGAAAAAGAAAGAAAAGTTTTAAAAATTAAAAGGAAAAAATTGCAATCCATATTTTATTCAAACAAAGATGGGTAGAATTGTTGAATAAAAATGTTTCAAAACAGAAATAGTAATCATAAAAGACACAAACATATAAACTCAGATCAAATAACTCTGCATCCCAAACACAGACATATGAACTCCACAGATATATGAATTCCATAGACATGAATTTCACAACTCAGCGTCCCAAAGAGCTCTTAAGAGAGACATGATGATGATGATAATAATAATGAATTAATAATAATAGTCAATGGGGTTTTGTTGCCAAAATATGCATATATACCTTCTGCACGTGTGTTAAAACTGAGATAGCACCAACTTCTGTTATTGAGATGTTTTAACAAGTGAATTCTTTCAACGACCTTAATTTTTCTTTTCTTTTTCTATATTATTTTTTTATCGGAGTCATTGCTTTGATATTCTACATTATTTTCTTAAGCCTTTATTCCAAGAACTCAGCACTGAATGATTCACTAAGTCCCATAAATGTTCTCCTGGTGGATGAAAATTTTAGGTGATGGAGTCGCATCAAACAAGCAAGGTGGATGCATCTGGGACTGCCAAGGCAGTCATTTCTTGCTTCCAGAAATTAGGTGTCTCTTTTGATATGGATCAGGTGTGAGGAACATTTCTTACTCTTCGCAACTTTAAATATGTAATTATAGCGCAGATGATAGATGTAAGTTATAATTTGGATTAATTTGCTCACTGCTGACTGGCTCTTCTATAGGAGTTCCTAACAATCCTTTTTCTTTTTCTTTCTTTCTTTTTTCTTTCTTTTTTTTTTTTTCAGATAAAATTGATCCGGGATCCCAAGCAACAGATTGAAATGGTGGGAGTTCCAGAGGAGCATTTATCTGGTCACGCATTCCATATGTATCATTTGACATCACCAGACAAGACGTAATATCATCTCCCTCCTTCCCTCATGAACAAGGGAACTGTATGTATTTTCTTAATTACTTTGCCATGTATTTAGCAGGTTAATGAAGTTTGACTTGTTTTCCTTGCAGAGTTTCTTTTGAGTTTCAGCATAATGTTTGTGGTAGGTCAATTTATGCTGAGGGCACAGTAGATGCTGTTCTTTTCCTCGCAAAAAAAGTAACACTACCGTCCCATCCCTTTCTTGCTTATTTTATTTTATTATTCCAGTTTTGCCTGATGTTTGGCGATGGTTAGATGCTAAAGTAGTGTCATAATGCATGTAGGAAGGAATGTATTAAAATAAATACTTTTGGGTTGGGTAGTTAAAAATGAGGTAGAAGGTGTGCATTGAGCCCGGTTATGCGTGGGAATCTATATGGAGTTTGACACAAAGGGGATGTGTCCAGGTTTGCGAGAGATGTGGAATTTTATACTCCTTGCATTTTGTTATTTAATGAGTTGCTCATCTATTGGTTTCCTGACAAAATGTTGGTTTGAGAAATTTTATCTACTTTTAGGATTTAGTAATTTTTGGTATCTTTTTCGATCTTTTATTAGTTTCCCAACAAAATGTCGGGGGTGATATTTCTCTACTCCAAGGAATTGGTAACATTTGGTTTTCTTCTTCTACTTTCATAACTTAGTTCATGAATCATATCTGCAATAGCATATGACAATAGAGTATGGCGTAGTTACCCTGAATTGACACAGATCGATATTGGATTTTAACTTTTAGGGATTTTTGCCTTTTGTTACTTGCTTTTATTGCAAGAGTGTCCACCATTTTGGAAAGAGGATGGCTCCAATATGCACCTTGTCAGTTGGGATAAAATTACCTCTCCTCTTAGTTTTAGCAGGTTGGGGATTACTAATCCAAAGCTGAGGAACGAGGGTCTCCTCGCCAAATGGATTTGAAGATATAGGGTGGGAAAACATGCTTTGTGGAGAAGGGTCGTTGCTGCCAAATTCGGCTCCTCCAATTGTGATAACAAAGCTGGCTCCCGCTCCCTGTCACTGCTAAAGGCCCATGGAAGGCCATTTCTATCCTCCAACCCCTGGTGGACCAACATGTGGTGGTGACTCTCGGTCGTTCGGTCTCTTTTTGGTTCGACTCCTAGGTGAGCTTCCATCCTTTACACACGACATTCCTCAATTTATTTGCTCTCCCCCTTGCCAAGGAGGCATCGGTTTTTTTATCTTTCGAAGGCGACGAGGGGTGTTGGGACCTCAAACGTTGCAGGAATCTCAGTGAATCGAAAATTTGTGAGGTGGCTGTTCTTTCTCTTATACTCGCAAATTACCAACCTCAACAAACCGATGACAAATGGTTTTGGACACATGAACCATTCGGGATCTTCTCCACAAAATCTTTGATTGCTCTTAAGCACAACAACATTACCAATGTTTTTGCAGGTTGCTCCAAAGCCATTTAGTCTGACCAATACCCAAAAAAGATTAAGTTCTTTTTGTGGGAGCTATCACACAAGGCCGTTCTTCCACACGACAAGCTACAACGTCGATTACCTTCTTTGGCTATCTCCCCCAGTTGGGTGCACACTTTGTAAGGACAATGGGACTCAAAACCCCCTATTCATCTCTTGCCCATTCTCTAACAGATTTTGGAACCACATTCTGTATGCATTCAATTGGTCTGGGAATTGGATATCACTAGCTTCCTATCTCTTATGGTCGAGGTCATCCATTCAAAGGTAGAAAAGAAAGAGCCTCCTTTGGATGCAGCTCAACAGAGCCTTTTTGTGGTCGTTTTGGATTGAACGAAATAGCTGTATCTCTTCAATGACAAGGCTCAACACTTCGACCTTTTTTTAGAGCATGTTATCTTCATTGCTATCTTTTGGTGTAAATTGTCTAAATTATTCCATTCATATAGTTTTGATTCACTTTTGACCAATTAGAGATGTCCTTTGTCACTCCTTTGGTCCGAGGCTTCTCTCTCTTTCATTTTGTAATTTCATACATCAATGAAATTGTTTCTTATAAGAAAAAAAGGTCTGAAATGCAATCATAGACTTCGCTTGATAACCATTTCGTTTTTTAAAATCAAGTCTAACACTATTTCTACCTATTAGTTTCTTTTTTGTTATCTACTTTTTGGACGTGTTTTCAAAACCCAAACCAAGTTTTGAAAACTTGAAAGAAAAAAGTATGTTTAAAACTTTATCTTGTTGGGTAGAGCTTTCGAAACTTGTGGATTTTTGGGGCATAGATATAGGAAATTTGAGACACATGATCGGGTCCCTTTGGCTAAATGGTTGCGACAGTTTTATCATGGACCTGAAGCTCTTTGGCGTAAGCCTTTTGAATGGACTCTGAATGAGGTTGGTGACACTACTAGGTCTCCGTGGAAGAGGGATTGCCGGAGAGTTCTGTTTCATGTCTCAATTCGTTCGTTGTTATTAGGTGGGGAGGGTACGGATACGGTTTTGGGAAGATTGGTGGTTGGAAAATTGTCCTCTATGCTTTACTTTTCCTAGTTTATACCATTTTTCTCCTTTGAAGAATGTTTGGGGCTAATATTATGGCTCAATCAGCCCCACTTTGGGGTTTCGTTGTTCACTGTATGATAGTGAAACAAGCGATATTGTAGTTCTATCATTGTTAGGGGAGTTTTAGTGCTCTGTAGGGAGAAGAGACATTTGCTTTCGGAGCCCTAATCCTTTGGGGGGGCTTTTCCCGTCATTTCTTCTTCCTTTGTTTGGTGAACCCTTCTCCCTTGAAGAATATATTGTTTAAGATCTCTTAAGCAAAGACTAGTTGAGAGTTAGAGTATTAGTCGGATAAAATAAAGAAAATCTTACTGTTTGGAATATTAAGAATTACTGAGAAGTTGGTTTGTGTTGAAAGTTATAAATAGTTAGGGAGTGGTGGATACCAGTTACTAGTGTATTTCTTTTCTCTTTACAATAAAAATTTAGTGTTGATTTGCACATTTTCAAGGCCAGGATCTTATCATAGTGCTAGTGTCAAGTTTTGTAATGGTTGCATGAACAATTGAATATTGTTTATTGCAGATTCAGTCGAAGGCAGACAAACGGATATACAATATGATCGATGTATTGCGGGAGGGTAACATGAGATGAGACAAGAAGTGGACCTCCTACGGTGCCATTTACAATAAATAATATCTCAGGTTGGGGATATATGGAATTTTTGTTAACGGGGAAAAGGATTTTAGAATTCAACCAATTATTAGGGCAATAACTTAAACTTGTTAACCTTGTTGGTCATAAAAAAAAAATCTTGTTAACCTTGTATCTATCTTATGCTTCTACCATCATCTCATGCGGGAGCTTACTCTGGGAATTCCAGCCATTGAATCTTTTCATATTGTTGAAGCAATCATCATAATGAATCCGAGCTCGACTTCATGGAGTATATGGAGAAACTCGTGGTGGTTCATAGTTTGATCTCAATGCTGTTTGTTGAATTGAGAATTGAAATCTTCGAGGAGTTTGAGCTCTCCTAGGTCTATGCAGATACTGTTTGTTTCTTACCACTTTGAGCTAAGCAGGAAAGGTTATTTGGTTGTAGTCCTGTCCATGTATAAGATAGGACTTGGTCTCTGTTTTTATTTTCGAAAAATTTTGTTCCCAAAAATTGTTTTCAAGAGAAACCTCTGCAGGTTGTTTCAGCTGTAATGAAGTATTTGGAATCCTTTTAGCTTATTTACCTTTCTCTTTTTTTATTTTTATTTTTTTATTTTTTTATTTTTAAATTTAAATGATTGCTGATTTAAAATTGCATCTGCTTTTTTCTGTTGATCCTGAACATATTCGGAATGAGATTTTTCTACAGGGAATTTTGTGGAGATTGGAATTTGGGTGTGGGAAATTATTCATTCATTTTGTTTTCTTATTTGAGTTTTCACTCGAGAATTGGTGCGACTGTTCCTAAAGTTTTAAAATGTACCATTTTACTGCCCTAATTTTTAAGAAGAGGGTTCTTTAAAAATAAAAAAACAATGAAAATTACTTACACAAAATAGTAAAATTTTAATCTTCTTTAATAGAGATTGATAGAAGTCTGTCAGTGTCTTATCGGTGATTGAAAATTGATAGAAGTCTATCAGTATTTTTTTGTTATTTCTTAAATAGTTTGATATTTTTTTTTCGATCGGTAAAAATTTCTCTTTTAAGAATGGGTCAAAAAGGTCTTAGTTTTATTTTGAATCTTAACGATATATTTTAAATTAAAAATAATATTCTTAAAAATGATATTTTCTCGGTCTTTCTTTTCACCCTTCATCCTCTTGTTCCCTCTTCTTTAATTACTATTTTTAATTTAAAATGTTAGGTCAATATAAAATAATAAGAGCAATGATTACGTGCAACTTAATCTTTATACTCTCCACTTGTTAGAAACATAAAAGTAGAATTAGAAAAAAATATATCTTTAAAAAAAAAATTATACATGGTAAAATTTTATTGGACAATACTTGGGATGTACCAAGATAAAAGTATCCAAGTTTTTTTCAAATAATAACAGAAGTACTTGGGAACCTTTTGAACCAATTCTTTAACATTTGGGGAACAAAAGGTGCATTTTAAAACTTTAATAATTTAATTATTAAAAAATTATTTTTTAAAAAAATTATTTATTTATTTATTTTTTAAATCTCAACAAAGTATAAGTAAAGTAAACCATACTCTCTGACAGTTTAATTTTCGATGATGCAACAAAGTTGTCTTCAATTTAAATCTAACAATCAGGGTAGACTAGAATATTTATATTTGAATGGTACATGAAATCTTGTAGTTTCAATTAAAAATTTTAAGATATATAGAATTTTTAGCATGTAATAAATATTATATAGTTTCTCTTCAAACTATAATAACTTTTTTTTTTAGTGTTTTTATATTATCGTCTTTTCATAAAAACAGAATCTATGCCGTACAAAGTAAATGAAAATTGTGTTAGTAATTAAATATAGATAATGCAACCATTTTTATTTTAATGTTTTCTCGTGTATATCATCAAAATCATTCTCACATATAAATGAATGAATTTTTAAATTCTTTCAACGGACATCTCTAAAAGAACTATTGCAATTGCTCGAAGAGAAAGAAAACAATAGGATTTTATAAGGAGGTTAAGAAAAAAAAAAAATAGAAAAATAACTATTTTTCTCCAATGGCCCCGTTACAGTGTTTGAAAGTTATGTTTTTTAAAAAAATACATGAAATCTTGTGATTTTGATTCAAGTAACTAAGAAGTGTTTAGTTATTGTTTAAAGTTTATTTATGTTATAAATAAATATTATTCCTTGTTTCCATAAAAGGATATTATGTCTTATATTTAAAATTATGAAATATAATTTTCATGTATAAGTTATTTAACAAAAAATACAGTAATTTTTTTTGCTTCACATATTACATGAATTCCTATTTTTATAATTTGTATTGTATCTTTTGTTTGAAATAAAAACATTATCCTTATCCTTATTATTATGTTTTTAGTGAAAGAAAATTATTTTAAATGACAAAAATGCTAAAAATATTTATAACTAATAGTAAAATATCACAATTTATCCAACAATACTACTATTTGTGTCTATCACGTATAGACTGTGATATTTTACTATTATTTGTAAAGAATTTGATTAATTTTTCTATAATTAAAAATAGCCCTTTAGTGAATACCATTTTATTTTCATAAAACCGTCTTTAATTATATTTTAAAACTTTTCAAACAAATTTCCTTTAAAAATAAAGGACAATGAATATAATAGAATCTCAATTTAGGAAGATTATAGTTTCAACTTCTTTCTTCATATGTATTTTTTCCATAGTTTTCTCAAATCTTTAATCTATATCTCTACATCTAAAAAAAAACCCTAACTAAACCTGATGAAAGTGAATAGAGGAAGGCTGGGATCGTTCCAAAATGACTGTGTATTCATGAAGTATTGTATGAACGAATAATTCAAGGAGGGGTGACTGACTATAGGTCGTTGGACATTGAAAAATGGGAGGAGAATTAATATAATTAGGGGTGGTCATTCAAACCGCAAAAACCGAGCCGTTTCTAAAAACCGAATCGAAAACTCAGTGAAACCAAAAAATGTAGTTCAATCCGATTTGAAGAAATTTTGAAACCGAATTAATTCGGTTCGGTTCGGTTTCAATTTCGAAAACTGAATTTGAAACCGAACCGAATCATTTTTAACTAATATATATATTTATTTATTTAAAAAAATAGTAAAACCGAATTTAAAACCGAACTATTTTAATTTAAAGAACAAAACCGAATTTAAAACCGAACCGAACCGAACCGTTTTTTAATTAAAAAAAATATAATAGATTTTTTAAAAATGTCAAAACTGAATTTGAAACCGAACCGTTTCTACCCTTAAATATAATGATCACAATACATATTTTATCTAGAAGATTGGAAAAAAAAAAAAAAAACAAACGACACATACACATGAATGGTGGTAACTTTTGTTTTGGAGAATGAAATGGATTGCCCTAAAAAACTCTTTATTTCCCCATCACATTAACTAAATATGTTAAAGAAGAGGTGTTTTGGTGGAAAGTTGTGTTTTATCGAAAGGTTTTGATTCGTAAGTTTAGATAGATTTATTAATAACTAATCACTAAGATCGCGTTTACATTCGGTGAAAGGTAATCTATCAATAGTAACTAAAAATTAGGTGAGTTACGGGACCCACCTCAAAATTTGTAATCAAATACAAATTGTGCAATCAAATTGAGGAAGGAAGAGTGTTCAATCTGATTGTAATTAAAAATTACCTAAGATCCACTACCTTTATCATTACGGTTATCGTTATAGATTTTGTTACTGTAACTGTATGAAAATAATAAATCGCACATTTGTTATTATCTTTATCTTTATGGTTACCATTACTGTTACTGTTACTATTAGGGTCAAGTAGTAATGGTATTGATAACTGTAATAGTAAAATGTGATATATTCATAATTCTAGGTAAATATGATTAAAAGTAATCCAATTATATTTGCGATTCAGGCATATTACGACTCATCCATCAATAAAATCTTATTTCGATTGCACACTTTTCATTAGAGATGAATAAATGTAGCCTAAATTTTTTTTGAAAAAAAGGCATATGTTGAAAATGAGGGGTAAAGTGAGATTGTAAACATTATTCCCAGTTTGCCCATTTTATACATAGTGGAGTTGGCATATGATCATTATTCTAATACTGTATTATTAATTAAATTCCACATTGTAACTCTGCATCGAATGAGGCAGAAGAAAAGGCTTTTGCAGAACTTCTTTGATAAATCATGGATCACCAGAGATTTGAATCATCATACTATCACCAATCCTCTAGTGAAATCTTTTCTGGAGTCGCGGTCTTCCCCATATAAAGCTTTGTCCAACATATGAAAGTCGGTTGGAATTTGATCAATATCTTTAGTGGAAGTTAATTATTTGAATTCCTACCTTTCAAGGGGGAAAAATGTAGAGAAGATGGATCAACATGAACTTGTAAAAATAAATAAATAAAGAAGAAAGACGAAGTTGAGGTTTTTGTATGGATGACCCAAATTAAGGGAGGGGAAAAATGAGATTTACCTCGCTTTTTAGAAAAGAGGTTTTTTGATCATTTGTTGATGTCAAACTCGAGTGGAATTACCAAAACGAAACCTTCGCGCACGCAGATTGACTCTATCACTCTCCTCTCTCATCCTTTCACTCCCTATCCTCTCTCATATATCCCTCTCGTCTCTCATTTCTTGCTAATTTTTTTGACCTGGCTTTCCTCTCTCATTTCTCGTTGATTTCGCCTTTTGGTCTCGCTCTCCGGTTCTTAGTCTTGTTTTGCAATATAAACTGACGATGGAGAGAAGAAGAAGACTTACATGAGTCTAGTGGAGGAAGTTGGACGAGTATGCGAAATTTGGTCTCTTGTCAGAGAAGAAAAACAAAAGTCCAAAGAGGAAGTAGAAGAAGAAAAAGAATAAGGAACATAAGAAAAGGAAAAAAAAACGTTGAAGATGAAGGAAGAGAGAAAAAGAAAATGAGGGTAATTTGTAAAATTGCTTGAGCATGATGTAAACAAGAGCTAAAAAAACTTGAAAATGTAGAAAAATGTAGCAAGAATCATTTTAAGCTTGAGAAATGGGTCTTTGAGGCCCCGTGTACCTCTTGAGCATCGACACGGTCAACCAAGGCCATGGGTTGACTGACGCCAAGACATGCGCATAGGCAGCGCACTAGTGAAGACTCAAGGCTGATTGCACGGCAGGCTAGCGGGAGGTTAGACAAGGACGGTGCATGGCGTGGGTAGGTGGCCCATGTCCCGTGCTTGGACATAACAAGATATTCGATATAAGCGCGCGACACTCAGATGCGTGCGCACATGAGGGCTCCAACGGACGTGCGTGCAAGGCCCATCGACAGGGCACATGCTCACGCATGGTGTCACAATCGTAAACTTTCGAATATGGGACAGGCAATTGTGCGACACTTGCTCTAAGCCAGTGAGCAAGTTAGCCGTGTAAAAACCGAAAGTCGCGGACAATGTCGATATATGATGTAGCCTTTGTTCACGTTTTGAGAGAAAATGGTTTTATAAAATGTGAGAGAGAAAAAGCATTGAAAACATCATTAAAGAATGCATTGAAGATTGACAGTTGCAAGAAAATTTTGATTGCAAAGAGTACATCAATACATTGGTCAGGGAGTTGACTAATGGGTTTTCCCTATAGTGCATTCTAAACAATTTCTAATATTCCTAGCTTGCATATTAAAAGTGGCAAGCGGTCATTCGCATGCTAAACAATATGAAATAAAAAACAACTTGCTAAGCTAATTACAGGACTCAAAGATAGGATGGTTGAGGATGGTTTGAACATGCGGCCATGGTTTGAACATGCATGCCCAAGACATTCTCCCCCACTTAGACAGTTGACGTCCTTGTTGATTGGCAGCTTGAACTCGACGATATTCTACTTCCAAGCTTCTAAATATTTGACACGTTCCCAACTTGTTTCTTCCACGGGGAGGTACTTCCACTTAATTAGATATTTCTGGACTCTTGGAATGGGTCTTCTGGCCTTTCTACTCTATCGGCAAGGATCTCTTCTACTTTTTTAGCTTCCTTCAGCTTCAGGTCAATGCTTAATCGGACAGTCACATTGTGACGATCATTGTTAGGATCAGGATGATATGGCTTTAAGTTGCTTACATGAAGTACTGGGTGAATTTTCATCCATGCAGGAAACACCACCCTATATGAGGTATTCCCAATCTTCTTAAGAATTTCCACTGGACCTTCGTACGTTTTGACGAGACACTAGTCCTTGTCGCTAAAATATTAGATCTGCTTTGGTTCAACTTTACGAGGACCTGGTCTCCTACTTGAAATTCGAGAGGGCGACACTTCTTATCAGCCCACTTCTTCATATGTTTGGAGGCTTTCTCCAAGTATGCCCGAGTGATGTCGGTAGTCTGCTTCCACTCTTTGGTAAAGTTGTGGGCTTGAGGATTTTCTCTGCATAAGGATGATCAACAATATGAGGCAGCAAAGGTTGCCTCCCACTTACAACTTCAAAGGGACTCTTTCCTGTTGACGAGCTTGTTTGACAATTAAAACAAATCTGGGCTACGTCAAGTAACTGAACCCAATTCTTCTGGCGGGCATCGACAAAGTGGCATAAATATTCCTCCAGCAAGCAATTTAATATCTCTGTTTGGTTGTTAGTTTGTGGATGGTAACTTGAGGATATGTTTAGACTTGTCCTCATGAGCGCAAACAACTTGGTCCAAAATGTACTAATGAATTTTCCATCTCCGTTGCTAACAATACTCGTTAGAACTCCCCACAACTTCACTATATGTCTGAAGAACAGTTGGGCTATCAACTCAGCCGAACATTGCTTCAGAGTAGGTAAGAAGGTGGCATATTTCGAGAACCGGTTAATGATAACCAAGATCGCCTCATGATCACCCACCTTTGGGAGATGGGTAATAAAATCCATAGATACACTTTCCCACGGTCTGGTTGGTACAGGTAGGGGCTCCAGGAGCTTAGAAATTTTCGTTTTCTGGATCTTGTCTTGCTTACAAATAAGACAAGTCTTGGTATACTGCATGACATCGTCTCTCATATTGAGCCAAAAATAACCTTTCTTAAAAAATATAAGTTCTCTGTCAACCCGGGTGACCAGCCCACTATTGGGGTTGTTGCCCTGAATCTCGTAGGGTCTTGTAGTTTGTAAACACTTGTATGAACAAACATTTTGTGATTTATAATATATAATATTTTATTTACTTAAGTCCATGAAATATTTTATATTTTAGTTGCATTAACCACAAACCAATAAACTAAGATCTATGGTTATTGTTGTAACATAAATATGTATGTGGAGACATACAAGTGGATCGTGTTTTAAGTGATAACCTAAACGGTCTGTAAGGTCCCCTTGGTAGCTCAATGGATTCAAGTTGAGAATCAGTTTTTGGGTTAGTTTGAAATGTTCAAATTAACAAGAGGGAATTTGATTATATATGATATAATTAAATTAATTAAATTATATATGATATAATTAATATAATGTATTTGATACATTATTGTTTGATTGAAGGAACTAGTATTTGAATATGCTTCAAATATGATTTCTATGAATGAGATTCATAGTTATTAAATTTAATATAAATATGATTTATATTAAATTCCATAAATAGAAAAAGAACTATGAATTATATATTGTATATGATGCAATATTAAAACTATAGGTTATAAATATTATATGATAAGTTAGTTATTGTATTTATTTATAATTTATTAATTATTTGATAATTAAATTTCTTTTTCTCAATAACTAACCTTAGTGGGTGGTTATACAATTTTTATGGTAAAGTGGAATAAAGATGAAAAAGTGGTTTTCTACTTATTCTACGAAAAATGAGTTATTAAATTCACTATCGAGTGTCTACACGATAACATCAAGCTTACTATAGATAGTGCTCTCATTTAAATGATCGAGGATCCAGTCTATGTGATAGACTTCATCTTCTACATGATTGTACTGCCCTTTACTCGATCGTCTTCCTCCTTCCCTCTAACCAAAATAAGCCAGAGCCCACCATTCTTGGATTCTTACACCGAGAATACCAAGGTAATCTAGTGGTACTTTTCGAGGATCGAGTTTCCACTTGTTGGTGTTCGAGGGAGATCGAGTTCGAATTCTTGCTCGTTGCGTTCATGCTTGGTCGAGGGATATTCTTGAAGAAGTGTTCTTCAAAGGTATTGTCTTTCTAACCTTTGTATTTATTTCAAGAAGCATGTTATAATTTATGATTTAATGCATAATCTGTTTAGTATGACTGTGAATGTATGTGTTCTTTCACAATAGAGTTTGGATGAACCGCTTCCGCTCATAGGTCCTCTTTAATTAGAGTTCCTTCAATTGGTATCAGTGCCAGGTTGTTCTGATTTCAAAATTCCATTGCTGTATTGAATGTCATTTACAGTCTTGGTGGGTTTTAAGTATTCTGCAATGTGTTTAAGTGTTAAGTGTGTTTGTGGATGTTGTTGATGGATGTTTTTGGGATAATTGTCTCTATTTCAAGCTTTCATTTACTTTTACAAAAGTTAATTTGTAAGGGCCCATGCGTTTTTGGGCATAATTAACTTGCAACCGAGTCTGTATTCGTTTTTATGTTTTTTGAGTCGTTCGTGAAGAAGCTTCAGAAGCAAGGAGTTGCTGTTCGCTTCAAGGGAGAAGGCGAACCGATGGTCACATCGTGTAGCTCAAGCTAGATGGTCGTTTAGATTTGGCTATGCGATCGTGTAGTATTTGCTAAACAATTGCATAGCTAATGCTACGCAATCGGGTAAAGAGTTTAAGCTCGTCGTGGTTGCGTTGGCTACATGATCGTGTAGATGCTCGAGGTACATGATCCTAGAGTATTTTAATCTCATTGTATGGCATGCGCGCTAAACGATCGTGTAGGCTATCATGCTCATCGCATTTTCACCTAGCTACGCGATCACTTGGTATATGATATCGACCTCTGCTTCTCGATCGTGTAGACTATCATGCTCATCGTATAGTCGTTAACTACACGATCGCATGGCATGTGTTACTCGATGTGCATTGCACGATCGCGTGGACTTTCATGTTCATCACATAGTCCTTAGCCACGCGATCATTGCTATACGATCGTGATTAAACTCTTAACAAAGAGAACCAATGAGCGAAAGCATATCGTTCCAAATCCCATTGTGAAAGAACATCAATATTTACAATCTAACACAGAACAATTATGCATCAAGTCTAAATCACAACATGCTTCAAGAATAAAATACAAAGTATCAAGTAAACATACCTTTTAAGAACTATTCTTCTAGTATTCCCTTGATTAACACCAGCAAGGCACCCAACAACACGAATGCAGCACACCTTTAGAAAATCCTCGATCACAATCGAGTTAAACTCGATACTCGACCCTCAAATGCAAACTCGACACTACCAAGAGGCTACCTTGGTATGAGAATCCAGGAGGTGTGGGCTCTGTATGGATTTGGTAGAGGGAAAGAGAAAATGGACGATCGAGTAAGAGGGAGAAAATAGAAATCTATCATTTAGAATTGGGTACGCGATCGTTTAACAATGAGTAGCTCTCAACACTATCGTGTAGCTTTTTCTTTCTGTGCATTCGATTATAAAAAAAATGAAAACGATTCTCATTTTATCCATCAGTCATAAAAAACTGATTATAACTTCCCACTAATTTGATTATTTGGAGAAAGAATCGAAAATCAATTATCTTATAATTTATTTAATTATAAATAAATATAATAACTAATTTATCATATTATATTTATAACCTATAGTTTTATTGTCACATCATATGTAATATATAAATCATAGTTCTTTTTCTCCTTTTTGGCATTTAATTTAAATCATATTTATTTTAATTCCTCCAATTAATGTATCTAATACATCAAATCAATTATATCATATATAATTGAATCAATTTAATTACATCATATATAATCAAATTCCCTCTTGTTAATTTGAACACTTCAAACTAACCCAAAAAATTGATTCTCAACATGAATTCATTGAGCTACCAAGGGGACCTTATGGACCTGTAGCTTGAAGCTCTAAAGGTTTGTGAATAACTGACTAAACTCTTTAATCACGACATCCACCATCTGTTAATTGTCGGGCATTTCACTAAAGACCTACAATTGCACTCTTCGCATTACAGATATATTTCTGTGTCCATCAGATATAAATAATCAATAGTATGATGACCCTTCACAAATCGCTTGTAAGTATAGTTGGGCCAATTTACCATTTTGCTCATGTAGTTACATCTAACTTCTTAAGTACCACTGATTCCTCTAATGAACAATACGTCATAGAGTAAACCCTTATTGGGTCAAGAGAAGGTGTGGCCTCAGATTGTTCAAGCCCCGGAATCAGCCTTTACGGGAGCAATTTATCTACTTACCCTTGCTTCGAGGAAGGAGTGAACTTTGTCTTGTGTAGCTGAGTTCTCAGCTCCCCAATCAGATGAATCCCCAAAGTGGTAGGTTTGAGTAGGCGATCTGGCCACTGCATCCCATGAAAATCAAAGACCACCCTCAAAAGGCAGCGAGTTCATAACTCACTCAGGATTAAGGTCATGTTACCTATGGTCATCCTAGTGGAATGAAAGTCTCTGTCATGAACGACGTTATATAACGAGACTAAACATTTCGTGGTCCAGTCTTATACAAACTCCTTTATATAGAGCATCCCCGTTTGCATGTCTAATACACGAATGATTTGGATCAGACCATTTGTAGCACTTTACAACACTTGTAATACCTACAAAGTGGGTCACACTAGTAGTGTCACCAGGATAAGGTTTCCCTCCTTTATCCATATACTACAGACCATTTAGGTTATCACTTAAAGCACGATCCATTTGCATGTCTCCATATACATGCTTAAGTTACAACGATAACTAGGGATCTTAGTTTATTGGTTTGTGGTTAATGCAACTAAAATATCTCATATTTCATAGACCGTAGTGAATAAAATATCTCATATTATTACATCACAAAGAGTTTGTTCATACAAGTGTTTACAAACTACAGAACCCTATGAGATTTAGGGCATCAACCTCGACAGATTGTTTATACTTGATGTGTGTTACTTGACGATCAAAAGGATTTATTGCACGATCAAGTGACGAGGCTTCGAGTGGACGGTTCAAGACCCGGTTCACCTGTTCAAACTGGTTGACTCGAATTCTTTTGTAATATTTATCTTTTATTTTCGGTTTGAAGACATATTATCCCGGTCCATCATTTTTTTTTTATTTAAGTACATGTGATGTATGTTTAGTTTATATGACATAATGTATGTCATATAGTTTTAAAACCCACCATAGGTTATGCATTTTATTCATGCATCATCTTTATATCATGTTATAATATAGTAGTTTGCATGATGAAATTATATTAAAGCATGCTCATGCATCATATAATATATGAGTTATAATATATGCATGCATTAAAGCATATCCATGCATCATCTTTATTATAAATGTTATAATATAAGGATGTATGTTAGCATGTATGCTTAGTTCATTTCTTGTTATATAGTTATATATTAGTAATGAATGAACATTGCATGAAGCATGACACATAAGTTTATTTATAAAAGTTATAAATACCTTGTGAATGTCTAGCTTAGCAATGTGGTTGATTTTAATTGTTTCATTTTTCTATGAGAGTTATAATTAATGATATTAGAATTAAAATCAATAAGAAAGAGTTTCATGCAAACCTTAGGCTTTAATCATGTTTTAAAAGTGTTTTAAAATTTGATTGAGATAGACTTAAGATCACGGTTATAATGAGATTAGATACCTAAGTTTAATCTTTTAATTCGGTTTAATAGGATTAAATTGACTAATAAAAGATTAAACAGTGTACCAAATGTATCTATAAGGGACCTTTTGGCTAAGGCTGGTTCTGACTAAGCTGGGGTTGTGAAACCCAGATTTCTATTTTCCCTACTTAAGCAGGAAATAAAAGGGATTAACTAAGCATAAGTTAAATCCTATGTTAAAGAGTAGGAAAATTCTAAATGTTTAAATAAAGATTTTTTAGTAGCTTTGAGATAAGCCTTAACTAGTAAAAATTTGGTTAAGTATGAATCCAAAAAGAACTATGCGTTGGAGGCTAGGAAAAATAGATGAGTATTAGACAATGCGTTGGCCTTGTGCTAAGCATTGGTGTGGTGCCATGCGTCGGCCATTAGAATTTGAGAGGTTATTTGAAAGAGGTTGAAGTATGGCCGAGAGGAAAGGCTATGCGGGGACAAGCATGCGGCAGCTATGTTTGAGAGGTTAGTAGAGCATGCGGTAGCCTCGCGTTGTGCAGACATAGGCGCAAGGCGCTGGAGATGCGTGTGCGGGTTGATCGTGTATGCGGCGATGCTACGCGAGGGTATGCGACGATGCTACACGATAGATGCGACGATGCTACGTGATGGATGCGGTGATGCTACGCAATGGTATGCGCACACATTGATCGTGTATGCGGCGATGCTAAATGATGGTATGCGGCGATGCTACATGATGGTATACGACAACACTATGCGATTGTGCTATACGACGGCCTTGCTAAAGGAAGAGCTAGGTGATGAAACAAGCTATGGTGGACGCATGGTGAATTGTCCTTGCGTTGCTAAGGCTTGCGGTAATAAGGTTTATGAGGTTGGTTGCGTTGTTCTTGAACAAGAAACTAAGGATATTGACAAGCAACAAGGACATACATGCGTTGGTCATAAGGGATGCGTTAGCAAGAGCCTAGGCGATGGTGAGCTATACTATGAGGTGTTGAGTTGAGAACCAAGTCGACCCAAAGGTTGTTATACGTTGGTGATATGCTATGTGCTGAGGACATCCGAGGCATGTGGACGTATAGGACAAGGCTTAAGCAAATAGTATGCGGTGGAAGAGGGTTGGTCATAATCCAAGTTGAGCGTATAGGGCAAAGGTAAGCCATGCGGTAGAAGGCATGCAACCAAGGATGAGCCTTGCGAGCATCTAGCATATGCGAACAAGTTGCGTCAATGGGATGCACAATGTAAGGTTGGATGAATGCATATGAAGTTAGAAGGACGCATAAGAGGGATGAATGTATATGAAGTTGGATGGACGCATTCAAGGTCGTTATCCGGACATGTGGCTTGTTGGGATGAAATCTTAGACCTTAAGCAAATGAGGTGGACGCACAAGGAGACATGCAAATGTGAGAGCTATGCATTGGTAAAAGGGGAAGAAGACACGTTGGGTTGCGATGACGTAAGATTGCGTTAATAGTATAAGGAAAGGGCACTTGGACATGCAGCCAAGTAGGAGGTGTCGGCCTTGGAGAGATTGTGGATGCCTATAAATAGGGCCGAGGACTTCTCTTCAGATTATAACTTGAGTTCTCTTCAAAAGAACATTAGGAAGAGTATATGGGGACTAATTAGGAGAAGACTATGCATTGATGAAAGAATGCATGCATTGGTAGTAAGACCATGCGTTGGTCAAGAGGTTCCAAGAGGGGAAGATGCTGTCGGACAGGAAGGTCTGGAAGAAGCATCAACTTGGGATGAGGAAGAGTTCTCCCAGAATACTCGTGCGTTTGGAGTGCTTCCAAAGCCACTTGAAAGCTCTGAGAGTCTAGTTTTTAGGGTAGGGCTTCTAGAGAAGAAGCTTCAAGGAATCGGGCTGGAGAATGAGGAAACAACAGAAGGGTCGAACTGTCGGGTAAGCTTGAGCCAGCCTTGATATTTTGAAGATTCCGGCCAAACCACGAGGATTTCTGAGCTAAGATATTGAGGTAAGCTTTCGGAGACATTTTAGAGCATATTTGTAGAAGAAAGTAACTCGAGATAAAACCTAGAACTATGAATAATCTGAGCTTGAAGTTTTGAACCTTGATCTTAGGGTTCAAAAGAGGAGCCCGGGAAGATCAAGGAACTTCTAGGAAGGAAGATTCCTACCTTACCAAGGTGAGTGGTACTTTCCTTTAAGTTTTAAGCATATATTTTAGAGTAAATTGTATATACTTATGTTATGAATGAGTATCTAACATGAGATTGAGATTATGTGATCGGGATGGTCAGGGGGTCAATAAACCTAGTTCCTGAGCCCGAAAGCAAAAACTCACGGGATAGTCAGTGGACCGAGAGGTCTAGTTTCTGAGCTTGTGGGAGCATATGGGATGGTTAGAGGGTCGACGGGCCTAGCTTTTGAGCCCATGAGTGAGGAGCTATGTGCACATAAGAGACATTGGGAACAAAAGGGAGCGCGACAGAGTAAGCGTTCATGATTAGTTTTAGTTAACTATCTACCGTGTGTGTAGGTAGAGAATAGACTCATTCTAAGTAGTTATCAGTTTAGCTATCTACCGTACGTGTAGATAAAGTTGAGAACAGACCCATTCGAAGCTGAGGTTTGAATGTAACCTTGTATATTTATGATTGCTTGTTATTTATGAGTTGAAATAGACTCTAGAAGTTGTTTACCACTTACTAATCTTTGTGAAGCTCATTTTGTTATTTCATGTTTCTCTTCCCAGGTAGCGAAAGGTGAGGAGTTCTAGGGTGTTGCTAAGGTCAAGGTCTGCCACAAGCCACCGTCGCACTTTTAGAGGGTTTTTAGAATGGTTGTTGTAAACTTTGTAGCTAAGTCTTGGAGTTGTATGAACTTTACATTGTTGTAATAATGAGGGCCTACTTAATCAGTTGTTGTTATCTCCTTGACGTAACGTCTATTGAGTGTAGTAAAGAGGTTTAGAGTTGGACAGTAGGTATCGCAAAAGGGTGGTATCTGCGGTCCCTCATGCCTCTCCTTGGACTCAGAAGTGCGGGCTGGGGTGTGATAGGGGTACTTAAGTCGATGGAAATGTTGCATCCCTACCTGGGAACCTACCTGGAAAGGTGAATTAGATAGATTTGTTACATGCATGAAAATTTGAGGAAAGTCTCTTAAAGTGTTTAATAAGACTTGAATAAAACTTGTTTAATCATCAAAAGCAAGTGTTGTTTTTGAGTAAATGAAACAACCACTTAGTTAAAATCAGTAGCTAGATTTTCTAAGTTAATGAATCCCTAGGTAGTACATTCAGTGGGAGATATTTGGGGTATATGATACTTCACTTTACCTCTACACATTTCTCCCTAAAAAGTTCACATCGTAAGATTTATCCTCGGCCTCGAGGCACTCTAGGAGTGTGCCCCTAAAGGATGATATTTGGGTAGGTCAATACCAAGGTGAATGGAGAGAATTTTCATAGTAAGTGGGTGCGGGATGTGTGACAACATATCCCTTGGTTTCTCTCATTAGGTTGGATAAAGTTTTAATGCATCGCTTCGAGGCACCTTGGGAGTGTTCCCTTAAAGGATGGCTGTATTTGCAATCTCTTTATTTGATCTCCAGAAATGGATAGGATTGCTTTAGTCTCTTGTCTTAATGTACTTTTCCCCTAAGGTGGACGCATTAGGGCGAGAATCTAGGACTTAAAATGAGGGGTTACACTTACACAGAATTGTTAAAGATGTTAACAAATTCTAGACCGAACGATGGTGACTGTTAGATTCAGTTACAAGGAGTTGTTTCTGACTAATGGTTAAGATTTTCTCATTCCAGTGAAGGGGCACTTGATCACCCTACGGTGACTTTTGTCCTGCCTCACTGGAGCATCATTGCAAAATAGATGTCACTTAGGGTACAATAGAACTATTTTCCTAAAACTTAATTGGTGTTAAAAGTGATTAATGCAAGTAGACTTATTAAGTTTGTTCTTTTTTCAACAACTTTTGAATTATGGCTATTGCTACTCTTGCTTTATTAGCCGCTGATAAACTGACTGGCGAGAATTACGCTAGTTGGAAGAATGCCATTAACAAGATCCTTATCATCGATGACTTAAGGTTCATTCTTATGGAGGATTGTCTTCCTATTCCACCTCCCAATGCTGTTCAAAATGTTTAAGAGGCTTATGAGCGCTGGACACGAGTGAAGAAAAGGCTCGAGTGTATATCATGGCCAACCTTAATGACATTTTAGCCAAGAAGCATGAGCCCATGATGACTGCACGCGAGATTATGGAGTCCTTGAGGGGAATGTTCGGACAACCGTCCGCACAGCTCAGGCACGACACTCTTAAGTTCATCTTCAACTCCAAGATGAAGGAGGGTACATCTGTTCAAGAACATGTTATGAACATGATGGTCCACTTAAATGTGGTGGAGATGAACAGATCAAGCATTGATGAGGCCAACCAGGTTAGCATAATTCTAGAGTCGTTACCAGAAAGCTTTCTTCATTTTTTAAGCAACGCTGTTCGGAATAAGGTTGATTACAATCTTACAACTCTACGGAATGAGTTGCAGACTTTCCAATCTTTGCAGAAAAATAAGGAAAATAAGGTTGGTGAGGCAAATGTTACTTCATCATCCAAAAAGTTCCATAAAGGTTCGACCTCAGAACAAAGTTTGCACCTTCTTCTTTCGGCACCAGCAAGTGGAAGAAGAAAAAGGGTCGTAAGGGGAAGGCGATTACTAACCCACAACCTCTTGCTTCACGGGATAGGTAATCAGTATGGGTTAACAAGGGAAAGTGTTTCCACTGCAACCAAGACGGGCACTGGAAGCAGAACTGGCCACGTTATTTGGCTGAGAAGAAGAAGGCCAAACAAGGTAAATACGATTTACTTGTTTATGAAACTTGTTTAGTGGGGAATGATGATTCTGCCTGGATTATTGACTTTATGGCCACTAACCATGTTTGTGTTGGGATTGATGCCCTAATGTCTCGTGTCCTGTAGTTTGTACGAATGCTTATGATGTATAATATATGATATTTTATTTCACTTCTTATTTTGCTCAGTTAATTGTTTTATTTTCTTTACAACAAACCAATAAATGTAAAATCCCTGGTTATCTATATGTAACTTAAGCATGTATGTGGTGACATACAAGTGGATCATGTCTTAAGTGATAACCAAAATGGTATGTAGTATATGGATATAGGAGGGAAACCTTATCCTGGTAATGCTACGGATGCGGCCCGCTTTGTGGAATGGTCACAAGTGTTGTGACTTGTCACAGATGGTCTGATCTTGATCATTCGTGTAGGGGACATGCGAGCGGGGGCGTCCTATATAAAGAGTTTATATATGACCTGACCACGAAGTGTTAACGTCTCGTTATATAACACCGTTCATGAAAGAGACTTCACTTCACTAGGATGACCATAGGTAGCATGACCTCAATCTTGAGTGAGTTAGGAACTCTTGAACAAGAGTATCCATGAGCGTGTTCGTATCTTTCCTATTTCGTTGTAACTGAATTACCACATACACATTCTAACAAATAGGTATGCAATTTAATACTAATTAACGACATGCTTTCATAAATAAAATACAAGAGATTGAGTTCACGTACCAGTTGAAGACTGTATTCACTTCAAACTCAACCCAGCGGAAGCTACCTTCTACGGTCTTTATCTCCCAGCAAACAATCGGCTACCAGCAGCACGATTGTCTACACGAACGGCAGCACACGAACAAGCAGAAGTGGGGATGACACCACCACATAGAGCCCTTGGTATTCTTGGAGTGAGAATCCAAGGAGTGGTCTTTGATGGAAATGGTAGAGGAAGGAGGAAAGGGATGATCGTGTAGAATGACAAGCAAGTGGGAGAAGGCTATTGTATAGAGAAGGTGAGCGATCATTTAGAGAACTCGTGCGATCGTTTTGTACGCGAGGCGTGCGATTGTTTAGGCGATAAGGCACTATCGTATAGGCTCTCAGCTAAGCGATCGTTACATTTTCACACCTTGCAAAATGAAAACAAATTTCATTTTATTCTTCAGTTACAATAACCGAATATGATTTTCCCACTAAAACACAATTTAGGAGAAGTTTCCAGCCAATTATCACATAATTTACCAATTAATTAATAAATGAATATAATCATATTATATTCTTAACCTATAGTTTGATATCATATATCTACTATAGTAATTTTTCCTCCACTTGATATAAATCATATTTATATCTAATTTCCTAAAAAATAATGTATCTCATACATTTAGTCAATTATATCATATATAATTAACCAGTTCAATTATATCATATATAATCGAACTCCCTTTTGTCAATTTGACCATTTCAAACTGACCCAAAAATTGATTCTCGACTTTATCCGAGCTACCCATGGGTCATCGTACTCATGATTGGTTATATCCGATGGACACAGAAATATATCTGTGGTAAGAAGAGTTTAGCTGTTGGTCTTTAGTGGAATGCCTGACAGTTAACGGATGGTGGATCTCGTGGCTAAAGAGTTTAGTTAAGCTATTCACAGACCGTTGGAACTTCGAGCCACAGGTCCATTAGGTCCCTGGGTAGCTTGGATAAAGTTGAGAACCAGTGTTTGGGTTAATTTGAAATGTTCAAATTGACAAGAGAAAGTTCGATTATATATGATATAATTGGACTGGTTAATTATATCACGATATAATTAGCTAAATGCATGAGATACATTATTTTGGAGGAAATTAGATATAAATATGATTTATATCAAGTAGAGGAGAAAATACTATAGTAGATATGTGATATCAAACTATAGGGTAAAAATATAATATGATTATATTTATTAATTAATTAGCTGGTTAATTATATGATATTAATCCAAAATTCATGTTCGGACGTGGGTTAGTGGGGCAACGTCGGTTATTGTAATCGATGAGTTAAAATGAAAATAGTTTTCATTTTGGTCGATCGCCCAAAAGAATTTCGCAAGCATGCGTTGGAGAAAAGAAAACGATCGCTTAAGTTTTTTTCGAGAGCCTATACGATAGCACTCTCCGCCTAAATGACCGTTTACCTCGCGCCTAAATGATCGCACACTGTCGACTACATGATCAGATAGCTTCTCTAAACGATCGTATAGTGTGCCAATTTAGCTAAACGATCATATAGTTTTCCTAAAAGATCGTTCAGTAAATCCTACACGATCGTGTAGATTCTCCTAAACGATAAACAGTCTGCTATGCGATAGCATTTTTTTCCCTCCCACTTGCTTATCGCCTACACGATTCGTGTTTCCTCCTTCCTTTACCAAATTCACCAAAGATCACCCTTTGGGTTTTCACTATGAGAATACTCGGGAATCTTTATTGGTGGTGTCGTCCCCGCGGTGTTCCTATTCGTGCGGTTATTCATGCTACTATTGTTGACGCTACTGCTGGGCGTTGGTAGATTGCTTGGAGGGTTTCGCTGCATTGAGTTCCGAAGTGTGAAGTCTGTCTTCAACTGGTATGGAACTCTTTCCCTTGTTATGTTCCTTTTCTTAGCATGCCGATAATTAATTTCTTGTTTGCATAACTGTATGTCGAATGTATATTGTTGTATTCGGTCAATGTGAGATCAGAGCGATCCGAACGTGCTCACGGAACTCTTCGATGAGAGATCCTTCATAAGGTCCCCTAGGTAGCTTGGATAAAGTCGAGAATTAGTTTTTGGGTCACTTTGAAATGTTCAAATTGACAAGAGGGTGTTCGATTATATATGATATAATTGAACTGGTTAATTATGTATGATATATTTGACTAAATGTATGAAATACATTATTTTGGAGGAAATAAGATATAAATATGATTTATATCAAGTAGAGGAGAAATCACTATAGTAGCTATATGATATTAAACTATCGGTTAAGAATCTAATATGATTATATTCATTATTTATTTAATTAAGGTTGGTTATGAGATAATTGGCCGAAAATTTCTCCTAAATCGTGCGATAGTGGGAAGATCAACTTCGGTTATCGTAACTGAAGAATTAAATGAAAATTGGTTTCATTTTGGAAAGAGATCGAAAAATTGCTCAAGGTGTTAAATGTCACGATCGCTTATCTAAGAGCCTATACGATAGCGCCTTATCGCCTAAACAATCGCACACCCCGCGTACTAAACGATCGCACGAGTTCTCTAAATGATCGCTCACCTTCTCTAAACGATTGCTTAGGGCGTCGAGTTTTCTAAATGATCGCTTACTAATTACTAAACGATTGCTTAGTAAAACCTACAGGATCGTATACCTTTCTCTAAATGATAAGCACCCGACTATACGATAGTCACCTACTATCTCTTACTTGCTTTTCGTTCTACACGATCGTTCTTTCCTCCTTCCTCTACCAATTCCATCAAAGTCCACTCTTTGGATTCTAACTCCGAGAATACCAAGGGCTTCGAGTGGTGGTGTTGTCCCCGTTTGCTGCTTGTTCGTGCGCTACCATTCGTGTAGACGATTGTGATGCTGGTAGCCGACTGATTACTGGGCGATAAAAACAGTAGAGGAGTTGCTTTCGCTAGGTTGAGTTCAACTGAAGCTAGTCTTCAACTGGTACGTTTACTCAATCTATTGTATTTTAGTTGTCAAAGCATGCCTATAATTAGTGTGAAAATGCATATCTGTTTGTTAGAATGTGTGTGTGGTAAAAGATCCGAACGCGCTCATGGATACTCTTGTTTAAGAGTTCCTTCAATTGTTATTAGAGCCAGGTTCCGATGTTCCAATTTCATTGATGCATCGAATTGCATATACATTCACGATGGGTGCATATCTGCTTTCTGTTTAATTGTTAAATTGTTTGTGGATGTGCAGATTAATGGAGTTTTCTGGGATGTTAACTAAATTTTATTTAATTCTTTTGCATTTTCGGTTAATTGTAAAGGCCCCTGCATTTTTGGGCACAATTAATTATTATCGAGTCTGTAATTCAAAGTCAATTTGAGTCTTGAGTCGTTCATGAAGAAGTTTGGAGCAAGGGTTACTATTCTTTAAGGAAGAAGACGATCAAAGGTTGATCGGGTTGTGTAGACGATGGGGTAAGTGATCGCTGAGTATCGGATGCTCGGGTATTGTTTAACGCGCGCACGCATTAGACGTTTTTTTAGCTCAGTAAGCTTCATCGCTTAGTAACTAACTAAACGATCGCAGAGTAACGCACGGTAAATCGTTTTCCTTTCGCCACGTTAAGTGATCGCCTAGACAATCAGGCTTCGCAGCTTCGTTGTCGTATAAGCGATCATTTAGCTTTTGCGCTATTGTCTAGTGTGCGCTAAGTGATCGTTTACCTGCGGCGTTGACTAAACGATGGAATTCTTCTGGCAGTTCAAGACCCGGTTTACCTGTGTTGGATTTTATGTCCTAAAACTCGTAGTTTGTAAATTAATAAACATATTCTCTTTTGTTTTTCGATAAAGTTGTTATTGAAATTGTAATCTTGAATCCAATAAACTAAGGTCTTGAGGCTATTTAATATAGTTTGAACTTTATGTAGTGACATAAAGGTGGATCAAGTTTAAATATATAGCCAAAATGGTATATAGTATATGAATAAGGTTGGGCACCTTATTCTGGGGACACTATGGATGTGGCCCACTTTGTAGTTAGTACAAACGATGTGATCCTAAACCGTTCATGTGGAGACATGAAAGTGGGGGCATCCTATGTAAATAGTTTACATAAGACTGAACCATGAAATATTCACTTTTACGTTCTAAATGTCGTTCTAAAGTGGGGGCATCCATGTAATTTCTTGATTCCGGGAGAGAGAACAACAGCAAAAAGGGAGAAAATTTGATCACAGACCCAGAATTAGGCTCCAAACCCGAGAGACTGCTCCCAGACCCGACTCGATTCGGAGAAGCCCCGCGCGTGCCAGCTGTTGACGAAGTGCTTTGGCTCGTTCCGTGATCCGAAAGAAGGCTCCGACCCGGTTCGGAGTAGCCCCGCACGCGCGCCTGGTTTCGCACGCCTGCCCCACCCGGATCCGACTGCGCGAATCGTGCGCCCTCCACCCTGCTTGCTCGTGCCCGTGTGCCCGTACATTTTCGTTCTCCCGACTCGCTTGCATTTTTGTTGACTGCGCCAACGCGCATTGACCAGCCGGTCCAGACGGTCTGGACCAGTCTGTTTGACCTGGTAGAGCCGGTTCGACCGGTTCAACTTGGTTTTTGGTGTTTTTGGGCCAGTTCGAGTGGTTTCTCAGCGGTTCCAGATGGTTCAAAGTGATTGAAGCTGTTTCTGAAGCTGGTTGCTGATTTATGTAATAAATTAGTTATTTTTTTTAATGCCAAAATCGGTCCACTTTAGTGTTGTTTACCTATTATGCATGTGATGTATAATGTTGTATGTTTATGTGTGCATATAGTATGCCATATAGTTTTAAAACCCTACCATAAGAAAAGCACGTGACATGCATTTGTTATATGTTATAAGTGTTATATTATATACTATGCATGCTTAGTTTTAATATAAGTATTATATTAAAGCATGTTTGTTTAAAGGAAGAATGTTATAGACGAATGCTCTAGGGTTATAATTGTTATAAAATAACCTAGACTTCTAAAATCTATAACAAAGATAAGATGCATGCTTATTTAGGGTTAACCATCAAGCAATCCCAATTTTCATAGAAAATAGGTCGATGTCTAGTAAAACCGAAGTTACAAGAAAATTCACCCGACAAGATCTTGGCAAAAAGTCAGATAAGATGACTAAGGTTGAAGGTTTTTAAGTTGATGGTTCACGGAACACCTACTACCTGGAGATCGAGTCAGTGTCTGAGTTAGGTTAAACCGGTTTTATGAGCATGCGTGAGTGGTGTGAGGTAATAAAATTTTTTTTATCATCTACACATCGTAGGTTAAAAATCCAGTATAAAATTTATACTCGGATGAATCACTTAGACTTAGGATATGTTTAGTTAGCCGAAATGTATCGCTAAATATTTTATACCCTAACCGTCTAGAACACTTCAGCTGGAGAGAAGTAATGTATTTTTAGCTCTAGTGTCCCTAAGAGTTCACACCGTGAGATTCATGCTTGGCTTTGGGCCGCCCTGGGAACGGATTCCATTCGGAGAGTGTTTGCATGAATCAATACTAAGGTGAATAGGGGAAGTTGTTCATAATAAGTGGGAGAAGGAAGTGTGTCAACACATCCTACGGTCTCTTCCATTAGGTAGCACCGTGAGATTCCTATAATGCGCCTGCATGTCTGCACTGGAGCGACCTTACCAATCGGAGGGCTGTATTATAGGATTCAGAACTCCGTGAACTCTAGAAATTGATAGGGTCTCTCAGGTCCATTTTCATTATTGTCTTTCTAACTTCGGGAGCATAATGATTCCGATCTTTGAGGTCTAAAAATGGAGGGTCACACTTCCGAGAATTACTAAGTGTTAGTAAATTCTTGACCAAAGTAGCGATAACTGAGTTACTATAGAAATAAGAGTTATTCTGGTGATAGTATCTAGTCAAGATAGTCTTGGTTCAACGGAGGAATAGTTGATCACCCCTTGGTGAAGGTTATTCTAAACCATTGAAATATCGTTGCAAAATATAATAATGAAGGGTACATTATTAGTTTTTTAGCTAAACTTGATTGGATTTAAAAGATTAATATTTTTTTACTAGATATGTTTTTCTTTTCAGCATGACTAGCTCTTTAGTTCAAATATCAACTTCTGAAAAACTTAACGGCGACAACTATTCAACATTTAAAACGAATCTGCATTCAACACTAGTAATAGATGACCTGAGATTTGTCTTAACTGAGGAATGTCCTCAGGCCCCTGCCTCGAAAGAAGCACAAGGTAAATATGATTTACTAGTTGCTGAAACATGTTTAGTGGAGTATGATACCTCAACCTGGATATTGGATTCAGAAGCCCTTAATCATATTTGTTTCTCTTTTCAGGAAACTAGTTCCTGGAAAAAAGCTTGAAGAAGGCGAGATCACCCTCAAGGTTGAAACATGAGAGGTTTTCTCGGCCGAAGCAGTGGGAGACTTGATTTGTTTTCAACGATAGATATATCATACTTAAAGATGTTTTGTATGCTCTTAAAATGAGACGGAATTTAATATCTATCACATGTATATTGGAACAAATGTATAAAATATCTTTTGAAGTTAATGAAGCGTTCATTTTCAGAAAAGGTATTCAAAATTTGTTCTGCTATACTTGAAACACTTATAAATAAGTTAAGACCAACAAAAGCAAAATTTTGTCTTAAATATAAAGATGTTTAGAACAACTGAAACTCAGAATAAAAGACAAAAAGTTTCTTCTAATGCCTATCTATGGCACTTAAGACTTGCCACATAATTCTCAAAAAGGATTGAGAGATTGGTTAAGAATGGACTCCTAAATCAGTTAGAAGACAATTCTTTACCTCCATGTGAGTCTTGTCTTGAGGGAAAAATGACTAAGAGATCTTTTACTGGAAAAGGGTCTCAAAGTGCCCACAATACCCTTAGAGCTCGTACATTCGGACCTCTGTGGACCGATGAATGTCAAAGCTCGAGGTGGGTATGAATATTTCATCAGTTTTATTGATGATTATTCAAGGTATGGTCATATTTACCTAATGCATCACAAGTGTAATTCTTTTGAAAAGGTCAAAGAATATAAGCCTGAGGTTGAGAACTAGTTAGGAAAAACAATTAAAACACTATGATCAGATCGAGGTGAGGAGTACATGGATTTAAGATTCCAGGACTATATGATAGAACATGGAATCAAGTCACAACTCTCTGCACCTAATATGCCTCAGCAGAACGGTGTATCTGAAAGAAGAAACAGAACCTTGTTGGACATGGTTCGCTCAATGATGAGCATTGCTAAGTTACCTGATTCCTTTTGGTGACATGCATTAGAGACTGCTGTTTATATTTTGAATAACGTTCCCTCTAAAAGTGTTTCAGAAACACCTTATGAGCTATGGAAAGGGTGTAAAGGTAGTTTACATCACTTTAGGATTTGGGGATGCCCAACACACGTGTTTGTGCAAAATCCTAAAAAATTGGAACGTCGTTCAAAACTATTCCTATTTGTAGATTATCCAAAAGAAACAAAAGGTGGTATATTTTACGATCCTCAAGAGAATAAGGTATTTGTATCGACAAATGCCACATTCTTAGAGGAAGACCACATAAGAAGTCATCAACCTCGCAGTAGACTAGTATTGAATGAAATTTCCTAAGACGCTACAGATAGAACTAGTTCATCTACTAAAGTAGTAGATAAAACTAGTACATCTGGTCGGTCACATCCTTCTCAAGAGTTGAGAATGCCTCAACGTAGTGGGAGGGTTGTTCATCAGCCTGACCGTTACTTGGGTTTAACAGAAACATAAGTCGTCATACCTGATGATAGCATAGAGGATCCATCGACCTATAAACATGTGATAAAAGATGTGGACCGTGATCAGTGGGTCAAATCCATGGACCTCGAAATGGAGTCTATGTACTCCAATTATGTCTGAAAACTTATAGATCAACCAAATGATGTAAAACCAATTGGTTGTAAGTGGATCTACAAGAGAAAACGAGACCAAGCCGGTAAAGTACAGACTTTTAACGCTCGACTTGTGGCAAAGGGTTATACCCAGAGAGAGGGAGTGGACTATGAAGAAACTTTCTCTCCCGTTGCCATGCTTAAGTCGATTAGAATACTCTTATCCATTGCCACCTTTTATGACTATGAAATTTGGCAGATGGATGTCAATACAGCCTTTCTAAACGGGGATCTTGAGGAGAGTATCTACATGGCTCAACCAGAGGGGTTTATTGCACAAGGTCAAAAACAAAAGGTTTGTAAGCTTCAAAAATCCATTTATGGGTTGAAACAAGCTTCTAGATCTTGGAATATAAGATTTGATATTGCGATCAAATCTTATGGCTTTGAACAGAATGTTGACAAGCCTTGTGTTTACAAGAAGATCGTCAATTCTACTATAGCGTACTTAGTTTTATATGTTGACGATATTCTACTCATTGGGAATGAAGTAGGTTACGTAACTGACATTAAGATTTGGCTAGCAACGCAGTTCTAAATGAAAGATTTAGGAAATGCGCAGTATGTTCTCAGGATTCAGATTATTCGAAACTGTAAGAATAGAACACTAGCCATGTCTCAAGCAACTTATATAGACAAAATGTTGTCTAGGTATAAGATGGAAAATTTAAAAAGAGCTCTGTTACCTTACAGATATGGAATTCATTTGTCAAAGGATCAATGTCCTAAGACACCTCAAGAGGTTGAGGATATGAGACACATTCCCTATGCTTCCACAGTAGGGAGCTTGATGTATGCAATGTTATGTACTAGACCTGACATATGCTATGCAGTAGGGATAGTCAGTAGGTATCAGTCCAATCTTGGTATAATAATCATTGGACTGTCGTTAAAAATATCTCAAGTAATCTTAGGAGAATGAAGGAACTACATGCTCGTGTATGGTACTAAGGATTTGATCCTTACTGGATACACTGACTCTGATTTTCAATTGATAAAGAATACTAGAAAGTCTACATCGGGATCGGTATTTATTCTGAATGGAGGAGCAATAATGTGGAGAAGTGTGAAGAAAAACTGTATTGCGGGACTCCACAAATGGAAAGCTTAATACGTAGTTGCATGTGAAGCAGTAAGGAAGCATATGGTTGAAGAACTTCTTGACAGATTTTGGAAGTCGTTCCAATATGCATCTGCCTATCACCCTATATTGTTGATAATAGTGGTGCAGTTCCAATTCAAGAAGAACTAAGAAAGCCACAAAGCGCGGCAAGCATATTAAGCGCAAATACCATCTGATTCGGGAGATTGTACATCGTGGAGACGTTGTAGTGACCTAGATATCTTCTGAGCAAAACATTGCATGATCCTTTTACAAAGGCTCACGGCTTAAAAGTGTTTGAAGGTCACCTATAGAGTCTTGGTCTACGAAGTTGTTAAACTAGGAAAAGTGGCGAATTTTTGGGTATATGCCCCAGAATTATTGTATTCATATGTTTATTGTACTCATTTTTCTCCCTTAAATTCAAACAATGTGATAATTCACTAGGATTTTAGTCCAAGCGGAGTTTGTTGGATTTTATGTCCTAAAACTTATTAGTTTGTAATATCATATTTCCTTGTTCAGTATAAGCAGTTAATTTGAAAATCTTTAGTAAATTTAAATTCTATATTGCATGACCAATAAACTACAATTCCGAGGCTATTAAGTTAAGTTTGAACTTTTATGTAGTGAAATAAATTTGGAATCCAAAGTTCAAATATATATAGCCAAATTGGTCTATAGTACTATGAAATAAGGTTGGGCGCCTTTTCTGGGGACACTATGGATGCGACCCATTTTGTTAGTTAGTTACAAAACGATGTGATCCTAAAACTGTTTTCATGTGGAGACTACTAAAATGGGGGCATCCTATGTAAAGAGTTTACAAAGACTGAACCCAGAAATTAGTCACTTTTACGTTCTACAATGCGTTTATGTATAAACTGATATTTTCGTTATATTGAATGACCAAGGTAACTTAATTCCCATAATCCTTGAGCTACTATGAACTTCCTATTCACTCAACTCTCATCCTTAGATCTGCATAAGGTTGAGGGCAGACTCATTATCGCTGGC
>NC_052357.1:44143515-44144874 GCF_009727055.1 Benincasa hispida | reverse complement strand
CAAAAGATGTAAAAAGCAGAGTTGACTTTGAACGGACCTTATATTCAAATGTGATTTGAATTTCGAGAAAATGAATGCGGATTCAAGCTTGGGAGGTCAAAATTAGTCAACACGGAAAAAATTATAAAAAATCAAAATGTTGACTTTTTGGTCAAAGTTTGACTTTGACCAAATGACTATTTTGTCCTTTGACTAAAGTTAGTGGGAAAATCCAAACTTTTGTTGGATAATTTCAGTAACTAAATAATGGGCTAGGTGTTGGCTTATAGTAGAGACATGAAGCTCACTTAGTGAATGGATTCTAGGTGTTAGGATTTTGTGAAGTTTTTTCATGCAATTTTGCATGACCCTTTTCTATAAATATGGGCTTGTGATTTTGGATTTTTGCCAAAATAGTTTTCTAAAATTGGGCTAAAAAGAAAAACCTAACCACAATCCCTTCTTCTATTTCCATTTTTTCTCTCTCTCGGGTTCTTCTTCGATTGGGTCCCACAACTCGGTTCTGAGTCTAGAGAATAGTAGGTCAGCTCTAGTGGTGGTCCGTTCGTGTTCGGGTAAAGATAGAAGAATTTCGGGAGCCTCGAAGGTATTATTTCAAAATAACCCTAATTAATTCTTTTGGGTTGCATGTTTAATTTGGGCAATTAGAGTAGAATTAATTCTTATTTCTGCTACGCATGCCGATTTTTCCATCATACGAACATCCAACTACGAGCAGGCTCCTTTCACAACTAAACTCTTATTAGGTTGGGAATATTTTTGAGGATTTCCCTTGCGCTGACATTAGAGCTTTGTATGAATATTTTTTTTTTGGAAATGAACGCATTTTCTTAAATACTGTATATACTGATCTTATCTGCTCAGACCTTCCCCACCCCCAAATTTAAAGATGAGCAAGGTCCTCATTGCGTTGTTTGGAGAGACTAGACAAACACTCAGAAGAAAATTTCAAAAAGAAGGTTTGAGCAGAACTTTGAAAGATAAAAGGTAAAGTACTGCTAAACTAAGAATTAACTAAGTGTTAGTCTGAATTTACAAAGTATGAGAAATGTTTCTAAGTATAAACATATGATACATCATAGCAACGCAATGAAGAACACAAAAGTAAAAGATTCAGAACATCGCAAGTATTGACAAAGGATGATAAAGAAAAAGGCACAGGCAAAAAAAAATAGAGTGAATATGTACTCAATTGTATTGAATATTAACAAGGTATATAATAATTATAAATGAACGCAATAATTTTTTTTTTGATTAATGAATTTGATATTTTCTTTCAAATTTGATTCAGATTGGTGCCGAGGATGGGCAACATGCATATATCCCCGCAACACACCCCTTAACTAAACACATTTCTGG
>NC_052357.1:44115310-44142964 GCF_009727055.1 Benincasa hispida | reverse complement strand
CATATATCCCCGCAACACACCCCTTAACTAAACACATTTCTGGAGGATACCTCAACATCGTGCATTTAGCTAAGGACGGGCAAAGGACATATACGCGGCAACACGCCCCTCACCGTAATGCATTTGGGTGTACTGGACGCATGGTGTCTCTTGGTATCACTTACTACACCCATCATTTCGGTACATACCAGTTTATATTCTTTTCTTCTTAATTCTTCAAAACATGAGTCGAAAAGACTTTGCAGTCATTCATCCAATCATTCACAAAAATTCAACGGTTGGCGCTACTAAATTTAAGGTATGGAAATATATTTGAAATTAGATTGGAAGGAAATATAGAAAGCATTACATGCTGATCCTAATAGACAGTAAATACATAATTTAGAAAGCGATAAAAGAAAGCTGTAAGGAAAGCAAGTAAACATAAATAGGGAAGCTGTTTGAAAGAGGTTCTGAGAATTACTGCAATCACTTCGCTTGCAAGCGGTTTAATTCTGCTTGCCCAAGTCAATAGTGTCCATGCGTCGATCGAAAGCGCCTCCATAGTAGGACTTAATCCGTTGACCATTGACTTTAAATGCGCCATTCCCGTCTAAAATTGTTAGTTCCATTGCTCCGTGAGGAAAGATTGTCTTGATTCGGAATGGCCCAGACCAGCGAGACTTCAACTTCCCTGGAAACAATCGCAAACATGTGTTAAATAGTAATAAATGTTGACTTTCGGTGAATGCCTGGTCGTTTATGCGGTTGTCATGCCATTTCTTGGTTTTCTCCTTATAGATCTTGGCATTTTCATAGGCGTCCCTTCGCCATTCGACCAGCTGGTTCAATTGTAGCTTCCAGACTTTCCCCGCACTTGCTAAATAAAACTTCAGCTTCTTGCATGCCCACATCACCTTATGTTCCAACTCGAGTGGCAGATGACAAGCTTTCCAAAGACTTGGGCATACAGAGATATGCCATTTGGTGTTTTGTAGGCCGTCCTGTAAGCCCAGAGTGCTTCATCAAGTTTGGGTGACCAATCCTTCCTGGAAGTATTGACTACCTTCTCCAAGATAGTTTGATCTCTCTGTTAGAAATCTTTGCTTGCCCATTAGTCTGTGGGTGATAAGCAGTCGTAACTCGATGGCTGACTTTGAATTTAGTTAACAGGTTGGTAATTATGCGGTTGATAAATTGAGAGCCCTCATCGCTGATTAAGGCCCGTGGCGTCCCATATCGAGCAAAAATGTTCTTCTTCAGAAACTTTGTCACTGTGGCCGCATCATTTTTGGCACATGCGATGGCCTCAACCCATTTCGATACGTAATCAACCACAATCAGAATATATTGATGATCTTCAGATGGTGGAAACGGGCCCATGAAGCCAATTCCTCAAATATCAAATAATTAAACTTTTAAGATTGATGTCAATGGCATTTCATTCCTTTTAGACATACTCCCCATCCTCAGACACCTGTGGCATTGCACAACATGGGCATGGGCATCCTTAAACAATGTTGGCCAGAAGTAACCGTACTGTAGGACCTTTGCTGCGGTTCTTTGCCCCCCAAAATGTCCTCCATATGAGGACTCATGAAAGAGCTCTAAAATTTCCTTGGCTTCATGCTCAGGAATGCATCGACGTAATATATGATCAGGTTCTTGTCGATATAGGAATGGGTCGTCCTAGAAATAAAATTTAGCATCATGTCTTAGCTTCTTCTTTTGCTGATATGTATAGTCATCCAGTATTTGACCGCAAACGATGAAATTTACTATGTCCGCATACCAGGGAACATTAATGTCTACTGCCATCAGCAGCTCATCGGGGAATTTTTCCTCAATATCTTTTTTTGTCCCTTGAACCTTGCATTTCTCCAATCTTGACAAATGATCTGCGACTTGGTTCTCGGTGCCCTTCCGGTCTTTAATCTCTAGGTCAAACTCTCGTAGGAGCAACACCCACTGTATAAGTCTTGGCTTTGCATCCTTCTTCGTCATCAGATACTTGATCACAGAGTGATCTGTATACACCACCACGTTTTTTTCGATTAACTACTGTCGGAACTTCTCCAGTGCAAACAGCACTGCGAGCATTTTCTTCTCTGTGGTATTATAATTTTCCTGCACATCGTTCAATGTTTTACTTGCATAATAAATAGGATGCAATACCTTATCCTTGCGATGACGTAAAACTGTGCCCACAGCATATCTGCTAGTATCGCACATCAACGCAAATGGTGTCGTCCAATCTGGCGCAATCAAAATGGGTGTGGAGATGAGTGCTTCCTTCAATGTGTTGAATGCTTTGGTGCATACATCATCGAAATTGTATTCTCGGTCAGCTTCAAGGAGTGCACTTAGGGGCCTTGCGATCTAAGAGAAGTTGCGAATAAACCTTCTATAAAACCCCGCATGTCCCAGAAAGCTCCTGGGTGTTTTTACGTTCACTAGTGGAGGTAACTTAGAAATTCTTTGCCTGATCAACTTCCAATCCTGCCCTAGAGATTTTGTGACCTAGAACTATACCTTCTTCCACCATGAAGTGACATTTTTCCCAGTTCAAAAGAAGATTCGTTGCCACGCATCTCTTCAGACCTTTTCAAGGTTAGACAAGCATGAGTCATAATTACTGCCGAACACTGAGAAATCATCCATGAATACCTTGATTGACTCGTCCAAGTAATCTGAAAATATTTCCATCATGCATCGTTGGAAAGTGCCTGGTGCATTGCAGAGTCCAAATGGCATGCGTTGGAATGCGAACGTACCAAATGAGCACGTAAAAGTTGTCTTGTCTTGGTCTTTCAGCGCAATTGCTATTTGGTTATATCCTAAACAACCATCAAGAAAGCAGAAAAATTCATTCCCTACAAGTCTGTCTAACATCTGATCTTTAAACGGGAGTGGGAAGTGGTCCTTTTTAGTGGCCAAATTCAGCTTGCGATAATCCACAAATTCTCCACCCCGTAGTTGTCCTTGTGGGAATCAATTCATTCTTGTCATTAGTGATGATTGTCATCCCCCCTTTCTTCGGAACACACTACACTAGGCTTACCCAGCTGCTATCAGATATCGGGTAGATGACACCTGCGTCCAACCACTTTACTATTTTCTTCTTCACGACCTCCCTCATGGCAGGGTTCAAGTGACATTGCCTTTCTAGTGATCTAGTCTCTTCTTCTTCTAGATGAATCTTGTGCATACAATATGAGGGACTAATTCCTCGAATGTCTGCCAAAGTCCATCCTAAGGCCTTTGCGTTATTCCTTAGGATTTTTATGAGTGCATCTTCTTTCTCCTTACTCAGCGATAAAGAAATGATGACAGGTAATGTGTCGTTACTTCCTAATTAAGCATACTTAAGGTGCACAGGCATCGATTTTAACTCTAACACAGGTGGCTTTTTCAAAGATGGTTTAATGCGTTGTGATGTCCTTTTAGATAACTTGAGCGGCTCAAAATTAGATTCTACCTGAATTGCGGCGCAAGCCTCCTCCAATATTGCGCCGATTTCAAAGTTTTCTTCTTCCAGCTCCTTCAGGGGTTCGTGCCAATGTTTTTCCCATAGTTCCTCGATATATTGGCAGTTCTCTATATCACCTGAGTACTTAAACACATTGAGCACGTTGAAATTTACTTCATGATCGTCAACCCTGATGGTCAGTTTTTCTTTCTGCACATTGAGCAGCGCTTGCCCTGTGGCGAGAAATGGACGACCCAGGATGATTGGGATTTCTCTATTGGCTTTGTAATCCAATATGAAAAATTCTGCCAGGAAGATAAACTTGTCCACTTGCACGAGAACATCTTCTATCTTGCCCTCAGGAAGCTTTATCGATCTATCGGCCAGCTGTAATGTAATCGTGGTTGGTCTTGCTTCGTCGATATCTAGCTTCTTAAAAATCGACAAGGGCATCAGATTTATTCTTGCCCCTACAGCGCGTTCCCGACCATCTTCCCTCCTATCATGCAGAGCAATGTAAAGGTCCCAGGGTCCTTCATTTTAGTGGGGAGGTTGTTTTGAAATAGAGTGCTGCACTCATATGTTAACACAATTGTTTCATTTTCCCCAATCTTTCTCTTATTGGCGAGAATATCCTTGAGAAACTTTACATAACTCGGCATCTGCTCTAATGCCTTTATCTGGGGAATATTAATGTGTAGCTGTCGGAGAACGTCCAGAAACCTCTGAAATTGCTTGCTATCATCTTTCTTTTTCAGCCTGAACGAGAAAGGTGGAAGATCCAGCCATATTTCTTGTTCACTTGGCTGTTTGGTGAGGTCCTGTGCTTGTTGTGTATCATTAGCTGGAGGTTGTGTTGATTGAGAAGTCATGTCTTGAGGGGCTTCATCTTTTGAAGATGAGCTTGTCACACCCCGTACGAGATTACCCTCCTAACCTGGATGGAATGGTGACTGCAGCAGTTACCAACCCTTTTGCTGGCACTTACTGCCTATCTTACCTGTTAAATCTTGCTCAAACCCTAAATACATACGTAATAACCCAAAACTTAACACATTTACATTATAGGGTTTCACAGCATTGTTTACATAGATAATACAACCTAGTGAGCCCCATTAAGAATACTAGTCACTAGACAGACACATGTGTACTAACTAATACAAGTCTTCAATTACGTTTCCTTTAACCTGTGTCTTGAGTGGCAGAGCAGCAGCAAAATAGTCTTTTGGGAACTGATCGCCACCTGAAAGAAAACATTTGAAAACGTGAGCTAGAAGGGCAGTGAGTGACTTAATAAAACGTAAATCTCATGCTTAAACTGAAAGCTTGAAAACATAATTCTGGAACTTAAAATATACTAAGCAAATGTATACATAAAATCATTTAAACCAATGTATCTGAAACCTGAATCTTGGCTGAGAATGAACATTCACTGCTTTAATTCCCAATGTTAAGCCAAGGCCAGATGAGTCCTTTACCTGTCCTGCTCACATTAAACTGTGTCTAGAAGAGATCCCTACGTCGATCTCTTTAAATATATCGATGGCCTCAAGCAACATCCTTAAAACATAAACGTTGATAACAACTCTTAAACATCAATGATCATCATTATTCCCTAGTTGAGAACGAGCATACACTGCTCTAGCTCCCAACGTCTATTATCGGCCAAGAGACCCGTACCTCGGCCTCTCATTCAGACCTACCTACATACACATGGAGTTTGATATGTACCGTCAACACCTTAGCTACATTTATTCAGATACCTTCCCTGCCTTTAGTATCCCTATTCATTATATTAATAAATATCAACTCATGTAAAGATATTCAAATTTCTTTTAATTATTAATCTCTTGTTAAGATTAATAATTAAAAATAAAAATATTTGGATTGACGTTTGTTTCATTCAAGAAGAGGAAGTAAGAACTCGGGGAATAATTTGAGGGTAATGAACTAGTTGAGCATGTAAAGGACATTCAAGGGTGAATTTGGCATGCTTGGGACAGGTCAAAGTCAATTGTAAAAGTCAACGGTCAAATGGTCAAACTCAAAGTAAAAAAAAAAGGTCAACAATTTGAAAAGTGGTGAAATTTTTGTAATTTTTGAGTTTTAAAGGTAAATTTGGCTTGTTTAAAACTTATGGGCAAAACTAGCTGAAAATTAAAGGAATTTGAATGAAAAGTCGAATTAAGACTGAATTTCGGATAGTCTGAGCAGTCTTGAGTATTTTGAAGTTTTCGAGCGTTAGAAATCGAATTTAAAGCTGAAATTTTGAGTTTAGTAAGTTAAGAGGTTTATTAACATTTTTCTTAGAGGACGTTATAGCTAATTTTGACTGGAAATTGGTGAATTAATAGGAAAACCGAGAGGAAGAGGAAAAAAGAGAATTTGAGATATTTTGGAAAAATTAAGGTGCTTTCTATTGAAATTTCTGATTGGATGGCTTTGAGGTTAAGGATTAATCATCTGGGCACGTGTTAAACTGGAAATTGTTTTGAGTTTGGCTGACAGAAGAAGAGGAAAAAGTTGTTTCCGAATTAGGGCCGTTCTTGTGAAGGAAAATTGGGAAAAATGAAAGAAAATTAAAGAGGAAGTAAAGCAGAAGCTGGTAGGAGGCTTGATTTGAAGAAATTTGGCCGACGAAGTAAGGAAAACGAAGAAAAATAGTGGCGCTAGAGTTATCGCGAAAACAGAGGATGCTCGGGTTTTTAGCAAATTCGTGGAGTTAGAGACTAATTCGAAGCTCCAAATTTAAAAGTAAGTTACTTATAAGGTCCTTCTATAGTTCTATGGTATTTTATTAGATCGTTATTAGTTGGAATTTCTGATTTTAAGCTCTAAAATTTCTGCAACTTCTCGCCGGAAAAACAAGGGTACCGTGGAGAGTTTGGTCGATTCCGGGAGTTCTAGGGCAATTCAGACGTCAAAACTTTGAGGTAAGTTAATTAAGGGATGGGTAAAAGGTTTTTATATGCTAATTAAGCTTTAAATGGCCGGAAAATGATGAATTTAAGTCTAAAACGCTCACCGGAAAAACGGAGGCCAAATCTGGAAATTTCTGGGCTGGAGGTTGAAGAAAGAGATGACTTTCCTGGTTTGACTCCGGTCCGGCATCTATTGTCCGTCATTAAAAGATGGAAAATCAATTAAGGTGTTCTCAAGCATAATTAGGGATCCAATTGGTATTGTTATAATACCTTAAACCTGAAATTAGAAGAAATTGGGATCTTAAGTCAACTATGAAGTTGATTAAGGGGTAATTTAAAGTAAACTCTAATTAGGATTAATGAGAAAAATTAAGGAAAATTGGAATAGAATTAGTTTTTATTGAAGATTAATTTTAAGGTCTCGAATTAATTTTAGAGAAATGGAAGGACCAAATTACAAATCAAACTTTACCTTGAATCAAATTAAGCATTTGGAAAAAGTTTAAGTTAAATTGGTTATACTTGAAAATTAATTTTCAAATAATTGGATTATGGTTACGTTGAGGATAACTAGAGGATTATCAATATAATTTCAGGATAAATGGGAGATGGAGAAACCAAAATTATGAGGAGGAGCTGATTAACAGTGAGTGGTTTACTTTCGAATATTTTGATATAGAAACTAATTATATATTATAGTATGTTATGATTTATGAAATGTGATGGCATGATCGGTTTTACTTGATTGATATTTCAAAAATTTTTAAATCATGATTTCTAAACTCTCGATGGTTTTATACGATCTTGATTTATCAAAATGTAGTTTAGAACTAGAGTTTACACAATTGTGACTTGTATTGTTTTATATGAAAACCTCTTGATGTTGAATTTAAAAATGTTGAATGTTTGTGAAAGTTGTTTCAAACTACTAATTCTTGTACCCGATAGATGGTTATTTTCCCGTGCTACTTGAATGTGTTTCAGTAGCATCGCTCAGGCGACAGGGGGCTACCGGGGTCAGATGTGGCCATAGTATACCGGGAAGTCCAAAGGAACCTGCGCTTGTAGCGCCACCCAGGCTATCAGGGGGCTGCACCGGGGTCAGATGTGGCCAGAGTATACTGGGGAGTCCGGAGTAACCTGGGCCTTGTGTGTAATTTATGCTTAGCTTCAGGCAGCTTTGCGTGCATGTATGACCTTGTGATTTGGGTATACCGCGGGGCATTCTTTGTCAGAGTAACCCGCCCGTTTGTAAACAGTATTTAGGTACAGAGTTGGTGTGGTTTCTGATAACGATCTGAATGCTTTATAATGTGCTTTGAGAGTTGATCATGCCACTTTTTTTTTTTTACCAGCACGTGTTTGAGATGCTATTGAATCTTTATATACTTTGTTCAATGGTTTATTGAATGATTTGATAAACTTTATTGATGATTTAGAAAGTGATAGCTTATGTTTATATTAAACTATCACTCACGGGCTTTAGCTCATGCTTTCAGATTTTTATGTTTTTCCCCCTACGGTAGGACAGTTCCTGGTGCTGCTGATCGTCAAATGACACTAGTGTTATTTAAACATCTGTTGTATTGTTTGTGCATGTATTTGAGAATATTCCAGAACAGCTAGAACTTTTGAGTTATATGTCATGGAGGTTTTGTTCAAAATATATCCGTACTGTTGGTCTGTAGAATCTCTTTAATTAGTATTGGATTTTAAACTGAAATCAAATTCCTTATACTCTGTCAATGTACATAGATTATTTGGAAATGGGTTTTGGAAGTTTGGGTTTGATCTGAGTACAGGATATATAAGAATTGGGACGTTAGATTTCATGGAGGAGAAAGTGATGGTTTAACGTCTTCACGCTTCGTTCTAATGCGTTAAGACGGAAATCTGGGAACGGGGTGTGACAGAGCTAAACTTGCAAAAACTGGTACTTTTTCCAATATTATCAACTGGTCGATCATCCATCAGCCTCAAATCTACTGTGTTTTGCCGCATCTGTGCTTTTGGCATAATAGGGGCTGTTGTTTTACCACTCCTTAATGTCATTGCATGACATTGTTCTTTACCCTGGGCCCCGCTACTCTTGAGTTTTTGTGCCGCGTACCAGGTGTTGTCTTCTTTAATTCCCTCGCATGCTGATCTATTTTTTCTTCTAATTCTTTTAGGGAGTCGGCTTGCGATTGTCTCATTGCCTCGCTCTTTTCAATATAATTTTTTAACCATGTCTCCAGAGACGAGGTGCTGCAAGAAGTGTCATATAAGAACGGTTGGTCACAGGGTGGCATACCTTGAGAATTACTTGGCTGCAGTCCAGATTAGTGAAGACCGGAGAGTTGCCTCGATCCCCTTGATAACTGAATTGATAAAAACTATGGCTCTTCTGATTGAGATTCTCATCTAAACAAAAAAATTGGATAGTCCCATCAACTAGGGTTGTGGATGTTGCTAAATGATTCGTTGTAGATAGTATATACGGGTTGTTGATTCCATGGACAGGCTTCTACTGGATGTCTCTCTTCCCATTGAGTGTAATCCATTGCGGCTACATGAGTCACCGCATTAACTTGCACTGATCCTTGAGAAAGAGTTTTCTGCTGATTAGCCACAGTCTGGAGGAGTGAGGTCATTGTGGTTATTTGATCGACTTGTGTCTGTTGATACATCAACGCTTTTTACTTTCTCTTGTTCCCACCTCATACCTCGAGTCTGGTATCAACCCACTCATCAGAATGTCGCGAGATGCGATCCAGTATGTTCTTTCCTTTCGTATATGATTTATTCATTAATCCCCCTTCTGTGGAGGCATCGGCAACTGTTTGCATTGATTGGTCTAAGCCATTGTAAAAGGTTTCCATCAAAATACTATCAGAAATCCCGATGTGTGGACAGCTCTTCACTAACTGTCATAATCGCACCCAGGCAATGCTCAAGGTTTCGTAACCCTTTTGTTCGAAATTCAAAATGTCCCTCCTTCTCTTTGCATTGACAGACGGAGGAAAGAATCTGTTCATGAACCTATTAACCAACTGCTCCCATTCATTAATTTCATCCGGCTCTAATGCTTGAGCCCACCTCTTGGCTTCATCCCGCAATGTGTACGGGAATAGATATAGCTTAAGCTCTTCTTGAGTCACACCAGGCATGGAGAACGCGCTGCACATGTCTACAAAATTTGTCAGATGAGCGTGTGGGTCTTCTCCTTATAATCCTCCAAATTGTCCCACATTCGGAATCATTTGCAGCATAATAGGTTTCATCTCAAAGCTTACATTCCCTTTAACCATAGGTCTTGAAATTCCTGGTGAGAAATTATAAAAATCTAGCGTCGCATAATCCCTCATAGGGATATTATGGTCAACAGCAAGAAAAACTGGATCTTGCGCTGGTAAATTTCCCATTTCGTTTCCTGCCGGTGCCATATCTTCATTAGCCATACTTCTTCACCAATTACTTTGGCCCTGATGAACTCTTGCGCAAATAGTACACTTGATCTCTGGATCCACTTAGAGTCACTAGATCACTCCAGCACTCACAAGTCGTCAGACTGCTCTCTGCGTTGAGCAGTCAGTACAAAGAGATATGTCCTGCAAAATACCAAAAACACACTCAAACAATAAATCGTTAATCAGTCCCCGGCAACGGCGCCATAAACTTGTCGAACCGCTAGGATTGATGCTAAAAAGATATGCTATGCTATGCTTGAAATGATGCGATACTACTTCTAGATATNATCGAGGTCACCGCGGCCATCTGAGCGGCCAACGTGGTCATTGTCTCCGTAGGCGAAATGGCTGTTTCATTTTTCCTTCTCTCAGCACCTCGGCCTTCATATCCATCGTTGATCTAGTCATCCACATTCCGCAAGATGCGGTCGAGGATGACTTTAGCCTCTATGTATGTTTTGTCTATAAAACCTCCTGTCGCGGAGGCATCAACAACAGCCTGCGTTGCTCGATTCAGGCTATTATAAAAAGTTTCCATCAAGATGAAATCAAGGATCCCGATATGCGGGCAGTTTTTCAATAGTCTCCTAAATCACACCCAGACGGTGCTTAGGGTCTCATTCTCCATCTGCTTGAAGTTCAGCACATCCTTTCTTCGCCTTGCGTTAACGACTGGTGGGAAGAACTTCTTCTTGAACCGCTCTACCAGTTGATCCCATGAAGCGATCTCATTTGGCTCCAGCGAGTGAGCCCACCTCTTAGCCTCGTCCCTCAAGGTGTAAGGGAACAAATACAGTCATACTCTTTAGGGTTACGCCAGGTAAGGAAAAATTGCCGCACATTTCGACACAGCTGGTCAAATGGGCGTGTGGGTCTTCATCTTGCAGACCCCCGAACTGCCCGACATTTTGAATCATTAGCAGCATGACCGGCTTAATCTCGAACTGCACGTTCTCCTCCACAGTAGGCCTCGATATTCCAAGAGAAAAATCATACAAATTGGGTGTCGCATAATTCCTCATCGGGATGTTGCGATCAGCAGCCAGGAAGACAGGATCCTATGCTGGTCGAACAGCCCCTTGATTCTCAACCGATACCGCACTATCATTGTTGTCCACCATGCTTACTGCCTTCTTTTGCCTAATTCGGTTCTAACATGACCTTGCGCAAAAAGTATTGATGCTAAAAAGATATGCTATGCTATGCTTGAAATGATGCGATACTACTTCTAGATATGCGTTAATTATGGATGTTCTTGTAGTATGCCATGCGTTGTCACAAGTTTCCTTACATTGGAACCAAGTGTAATTCCACCGCAAGTTTCTCGGTGTGATCTGAGGTCGAACATAGGGACTGTTTGAGGTTATTGTGGTATGTTTATGATATATATGACTAGGTTTTTCAATCTTTAAAGAGTGTTTTGTACAAGTATATACAAGTTGCGATAAAGTAAAGGAAAGCAGTAAGAAATGCGATAATAAAATAAGTACAATAAACCTAAGCTAGATGATACGAGATACAGGCTTCATGATACAAAATGATGGGGTCCAGGCTGGCTGTGAAGGTTATGCAAAGAACATAAAATGCGGCGGCAAGTCTTATGTACAACACAGAAAGAGAAAGATAACTAATATAAACAGCGCAAGTTTCTTAATTGCGTAGAAGCCATAAGTACGGTTCCGTTCTTCTCTTGGCGTACACCTTTCAGTGATTGGCCACGCTCCCACATGTCTGTGGTGAAACAGAGATGAACGTGATGAACGCAAGGTTGCTTCCATGTCTGGAAGTACTACTCGCTTTAGTTAACACATTATTCTAACCTTTTCTCGATATATCAGAATGACATCTTCACTTCTGCTCTCACAGGTGAAGATGCCGCCTAGCATGCCTTAGCTAAACACATTTACCTCTTTAACATAAGTAAGTACTCGTTTAATTCAAATTAACTACCAGGTGATTAGGAAAACATCATGGAGAAAGTGATTAATGGAGGAACAGAAGTAGACAGAAAATGGATATGAAAGCAATCGAAACATTTAATATATCTATTAAACGTTTGATACATGGTGTGAATGAAGAGATAAAGAAGGTGAAATACAATGATGAAAAGAGATAGAACATATACAAACAAGCGCCAACATCTTGGAACCGATTTGGGTGGAGATCTGCTTGCCGGATTGGATGGATCAGATGGATGGATGAGCTTCCCTCTCAGGCTTGCTCAACCGGTAGCAGGGTTATCAACAGATAGCTTCTTGGCGGGTATTTGGCAGAATAGAACTGAGACTCACCTCTCGGCCTTGTCTCGTCTTCTTCCCAAATTTCTTCAGTTAAGCACTCAACTCAGATTTCCTCTAAACAACTTTAGCAACAACTAGCCCCATAACTAGTAGCATATTTTTTTTTCTTGAAATCTAAGGCGGTATTTATAGGTGAAGATCTTTGACTCCGACCTTGTGGTCCCCACTGTTGTGATGGAAATTTCGAAGATTGAGGAGAATATTATTCCTTCTGTTATGCAATCAGACCGTCAATTCTGCACAACCTTTTAGTTGTGCAAGTGTCTCAATGTCCGCTTTAGGTGTTGCTCAGCTGCAACTTTTCAATCGCTGGAAGTTCGCATGCAGGTGTTGTTTTATGTTCCCGCTGCAGTTGGAAATCAGCTTGGATGACTGTTCGCATTGTGCTGTCCTTGCATAATCGTCTCTTCATTGTTGATTGACGGGCGCATTGTGACAGTGATGCGTTGATTAGTTCTTCTTGAGCCTTGAGCGCAAGCGGTGACTCGGTTTCCTACAAAACTGAGTAAAATCTCATTTTCTTCCATCTTAAAGATGTTAGTGGGTGTAATTGCGATTATTTATAATTATTGTAATTCTGAGCAAATTTTCATACAATCGGCACATATTCACTATCTTTTGGCCGCAATATCTAGATAAGGCAATATAAATAACTTGTATTTCTACAAGTTATCTTTAAGCTTACGGTCCTTAGGTCTTAGAAATACTTTGAGAGGAGACTTGAACAAAACTTAAGGAAACTTTGGTGTATAGGATTTGAACGAAGTATCCTTAAGAAATCTAGGAAAAGAACATTGCGGTTGACTTGATAAAGGAAATCTTTAGCTTATGCTTGAGGACAAGCATTGTTTAAATTTGGGGGTGTGATAACGGGCAGAAATGCACGTTATCATAGTGCTAAGTTCTTAAACAATGTTGGCTTGCGTTGATAAAATATGTTAAATTGCGTCCAAACAGCATTAAGTTTATTATATTGCGGCCGCATGTGTTCATCGCATAGGAACAATTGATTTTTCTGTTTTTATGCAGCATATGCGTTGACGCAAGGCGGAAATTATGATCATAGGAAATCATTGGTCAAGCACAACATTAACACAAGGCTTTGCGGTGATAGTGTTCACAAATATTCGCTCGTGAAAGGCTAATTAATCGCGATGGGACAGAAAGCTGATGACAGTCAAATTCGAATTAAGTTGACAGCTGCTAATGATACAAGTACATTTAGCTTTTCGATGACAAATATTCGGTACATCAGTCAGGAGAATTAAAGCCGTCCCATTTGTGCAATCATGAGAGACAAGTTGCCGTTCACCTTAGATGTTCTATAAATACCAGAGATATCTTTCAGAAAAGTGGTTCCACCAGTTCATAAGTTCATCATCTTACAAGTTTAGCTTGGTTCTTAGATTTTCTTTCACTTCAAGGCGGACGCGAGAAAGAACGTTGTGCCGACAAATCGTTCCGGTAAGCTTGGGAGAGCGATGGAAGCTTCAAGGACAGAGAGAGGGCCGACACTTGTGGAAGCAGGAACATCTTTGGAACCGAATAGAGATTTACAGTGTAAAAAGCCTCGGTCACTTTCTATCTTAACTTTTGAACCGAACATCTTGGGCTCTCTACTTTAACTTCCATTGTTATTTTGTACTCCACTCATTTATCGAAATTGAATCTACTTCTCTATATCTATTCACTTTATGTTATTTACGCATGAGTAGCTAAATCAGTTGGATGGGTTGAGAAGCATTTAGCTAGCACAACTAGGGAATCTTCACTCTATGCGATTATCTTGTATTATGTATGCTTCATTCGTCCATTAGAGATACTCAGGAGGGTAGTCTAAGGACGGGATCTAGGCTTGGGAAGGTCAGGTTAGAATCTAGGCTAAGGAGAGTTAGATTAGAATGCATAATCAAGAGATAGGAGCTTAGGAATAAGCACTATTTGCTATTAACGCATCGCATGCATCCTAGAGATAGGATATGATTGTAGGCGGTCACCTTGCCTTTATGCATTTTGTATCATCGCATAAGAAAAGAGTAAAGACTTAGGGATAAGCTCTATGGACACTTTTGCATTCAACACATGCGTCCTAGACTTAGGAGCATCGCATTTGCATTGGAAAATGACTTGCTGTCATAGTTGTAGCATGATCGCATAGCCTGACGCATTCCCAAATAACGCTAGCTAAAGATCTACTCAACCCGTTCATCCGCTTACTCAGTGCATCTATCACACAACTGACTTTTCTCAAATCCGACACATTTGTTATTTTTCATTAACGCAAACAACAACCCCAACAATTTATTTATTTAACCGGTCACCGCAAGGTTTTCATAAAAATTACCAACGCAACATGTTTTCACAAGTCCCTGAGTTCGACCCTGGACTTACCAGGAAACTCGGTGGAATTTACACTTGGATTCCACTGAGGAAACTTAAGTGCTCAACGTAATTTCACCATCGCATATAATCCATAATTCACTTCATAAAATCAAGCATCAGAGTTCAAGAACTATTTGATAGAACATGGAAAAGTTTTCTAACTCTCAACACCTGGTACACTTCAGTAGAATGGTGTATCAGAGATGAGAAATCGAACCCTGTTGGACATGGTTCAGTTGATGATGAGTTACGCTTCCTTACCTGACTCGTTTTAGGGTTTTGTCGTAGAGACTGCAACTTATATCTTGAATTGCATTCCCTCCAATAGTGTTGCCAAAATACCTTTAGAGTTATGGAATGGGCGTAAACCTAGTTTACGTCATTTCCGCATCTGGCATTGCCCAACACATCTGCTTGTGGCTAATCTTAAGAAATTAGAACCACATTCGAGGTTATGCCTATTTGTAGGCTACCCCAAAGGGACACGAGGGGGTTATTTTTTTGATCCTAAGGAAAACAAAATGTTTGTTTCGAAAAACGCTACTTTTCATGAGGAGGATCATATAAGGGAGCATAGACCTAGAAGCAAAATTGTGTTGAATGAGCTTTCCAAAGAAACTATTGAACCTTCAACAAGAATTGTTGAAGAGCCTATTACCTCAACAAGAGTTGTTGACGTAGGTTCATCGATGAGGTCAAATCCACCTTGTTGGACATGGTTTGGTCTATGATGAGTTATGCTCATCTTTCATACTCATTTTGGGGTTATGCAGTGGAGACTGCATGTTATATCCTGAACAACGTTCCCTCGAAAAATGTTTCTGAAGCACCTTTTGAGTTATGGAGAGGCTGTAAAGGTAGTTTACGCCACTTTAGAATTTGGGGTTGTCCGACACATGTGCTAGCGACTAACCCAAAGAAGTTGGAACCGCGTTCGAAGGTTTTCCTCTTTGTAGGCTACCCCAAGGAAACGAGAGGTGGATACTTCTATGATCCAAGTGAGAACAAAGTGTTTATTTCCACAAATGCTATCTTCTTAGAAGAAGATCACATGATGGATCATAAGCCACGGAGTAAGCTCGTTTTACGTGAGATCTCTAGTGAGACTGAGACTGCTGAGTGTTCAACAAGAGTTGTTGAATAGGCCGATAGATCAACAAGAGTTGTTGAGGTCGAAACATCTAGTCAACAAGATCAAGAGTTGAGACTGCCTCGACGTAGTGGGAGGGTTATGAACCCACCGGATTGCTACATGGGTTTGACTGAAGCCCAAAACATCATTACGAATCATGGGGTCTAGGATATGTTGTCTATTAAGAAAGCAATGGAGGATGTTGACAAAGATGAATGGGTTAAAGCCATGAATCAGGAAATGGAGTCTATGTACTTCAATAACGTATGGAAGTTTATTGATCCACCTGATGGGGTAAGACCTATTGGGTGTAAGTGGATCTATAGGCGAAAGAGAGGTGTAGAAGGAAGCAAACCTTTAAGGCTAGACTCGTGGCAAAGGGTTATTCCCAGGTCGAGGGAGTTGACTATGAGGAAACTTTCTCACCTGTTGTCATGCTCAAGTCTATCAAGATTCTCCTATCCATAGCCACATTTTATGATTATGAAATTTGGCAAATGGACGTCATGACTACCTTTCTTAATGGTAATCTTGAGAAGTCCATCTATATGACTTCATCAGAGGGGTTCATAGTTCCAGATCAAGAGCAAAGAGTTTGCAAGCTTAATAGGTCCATTTATTGGCTGAAAAAAGCATCTAGATCTTGGAACATCAGTTTGACACTACTGTCAAGTCATTTAGCTTTGACTAGAACGTTGATGAGCCTTGTGTTTACAAGAAGATCATCAACAGCTCAGTAGCTTTCATGGTACTGTATGTGGATGATATCTTACTAATTGGGAATGATGTAGGGTATCTGACTGACATTAAGAGTTGGCTAGCTGTCCAGTTTCAAATGAAAGATTTGGGTGAGGCACAATATGTTCTCGGGATCCAGATTATTCGAGATCGTAAGAACAAACGGTTAGCCCTTTCTAAGGCATCGTACATTGATCAAATGTTGATCAAGTATAGGATGCAGGATTCCAAGAGGGGTTTGTTACCCTTCAAGCATGGAATCGTTTTGTCTAAGGATCAATGTCCTAAGATGCCTTACGAGGTTGAGGAGATGAGATGGATTTCCTATGCTTCTGTTGTAGGAAGGTTGATGTATGCAATGTTGTGTACTAGACTCGACATTTGCTATACAGTAAGGATTGTCAGTCGGTATCAGTCCAATCCAGGATTTGATCACTAGATGGCGGTCAGCACGATCCTAAGGTATCTTCGGAGAACGAGGGACTATATGCTTGTGTATGGAGATAAGGATCTGATCCTTATAGGATACACGAACTTTTACTTTCAGACCGATAGAGATTCTCATAAATTGACATCGGGGTCAGTGTTTACTCTGAATGGAGGGGCTGTAGTCTGGCGCAACATCAAGCAAGGATGCATCGCGGACTCCATTATGGAAGCCGATAGCAGATTGTGAAGCAGCTAAAGAGGCTGTTTGGCTGAGGAAGTTCCTTTCAAATTTGAAAGTTGTTCCAAATATGAATTTGCCTATCACCCTGTATTGTGATAAGAGCGGGGCTGTGGCAAATTCGAAGGAGCCTCGGAGTCATCATCGGGGTAAGCACATCGAATGGAAATATCACCTGATCAGGGAGATTGTGCATCGCAGTGATGTAATAGTCACGAAGATCGCATTGGAGCACAACATTGCTGATCCCTTTACAAAGGCCCTCACGGCTTAAGTGTTCGAGGGTCACCTGGAGAGTCTGGGTCTGCGGGAAATGCAACATCTTGTCTAGGAAAAGTGGGAGATGATATTGAGGTATGCCCGAGTTTATTGTATATTGTACATTTTTATATTGTATTGTACATTAGTCTCCTGAGTCATTAGGACAAGTGGGAGATTGTTGGGATTGATGTCCTAATTCTCCCGGAGTCTCGTTGTTTTGTAAAGATACACATTGTTTAATGAATAAAATAAGTGTTATTTAATTTTGGCATTTACTCATATCCAATAAACAAAGCTCCTTAGTTATCTTATGTGAACTTAAGCATGTATATGTGATATACAAGTGGAGTATGCCTTAAGTGATAACCTAAATAGGTCTGTAGTATAAGGATTAAGGTGGGATACCTGATCCTGGTGACACTACGGATACGACCCACTTTGTAGAGGTTTGCAAGTGTTGTAAACTGCTATAGATGGTAGATCCTAACCATTCATGTAGAGACGTGCGAGTGGGGGTGTCCTATACAAAGAGTTTGTATAAGACCTGGACCATGGGATGACTAGACTCTGTATATAACGCCATTGATACTAGAGACCTACATCTTACCTAAATGACCATAGGTGACACGACCTCAATCCTGAGTGTTTTGGGAACTTCTACCTTTGAAGGCGGTCCTTTGATTAGTATGGGTGAGAGTGGCAGATTGCCAACTCAACTTGCCTACCTTTTTGGGGACTTGTCTGATTTGGGAGCTGGGAACTCAATCCACAAGATGGAATTCACTCCTTTCCTGAAGTAGGGATAAGTAGAGAGATTTCCCCCTTAAGGGCTGATTCCGGGGATTGAACATAGTGGCCACAACTTCTCTTTGAAAGAGAAGACTCAATCATAGTAGAACTATGACTTATGTTTATTAGAGGGATCAGTGGTACTTAAGGAGACAGATGTAACTACAGTGGCATAACGGTTATTGGCCGAGCTGTACTTACGAGCGATCTGTGAAAGGTTGTCGCACTACTGATTGGTTAAGATGGACACATAATATATCTATGGTAAGGAGAGTTCAACTGTTGGTCTTTAGTGAAGTGCCTGGCAGTTAATGGATGGTGGATCCCGTGACTAATGAATTTAGTCAGTTATTCACATACCATTGGAGCTTTGAGCTACAGGTCCATAAGGTTCCCTTGGTAGCTTAATGGATTCAGTTGAGGATCGGTTCTTGGTGTTGATTTGAAATGTTCAAATTGACAAGAGGTATTTTGATTATATGTGATATAATTGGTATGATGTATGAGATACATCTAGTAGAGGATTGTTGGGGTTGATGCGTTGAAGTCTTGTGTCCTGTAGTTTGTAAACAGTTTGTACGAACGCTTGTGTTGTATAATATATGATATTTACTTCACATCTTGTTTTTTTGCTCAGTTGCATGTTTTATTTGCTTAAGCATGTATATGGTGACATATAATATATGATATTTACTTCAAACCAATAAACATAAAATCCCTGGTTATCAGTATGTAACTTAAGCATGTATGTGGTGACATATAAGTGGATCATGTCTTGAGTGATAACCAAAATGGTCTGTAGTACATGGATATAGGAGGGAAACCTTATCCTGGTAACGCTATTGATGCAACCCGCTTTATGGAATGGTCACAAATGTTGTGACTTGTCACAGATGGTCTGATCCTAATCATTCGTGCAGTGGACATGCAAGCGGGGGCGTCCTATACAAAGAGTTTGTATAAGACCTGACCACGGAGTGTTAACATCTCGTTATATAACACCGTTCATGACAGAGACTTCACTTCACTAGGATGACCATAAGTAACATGACCTCAATCCTAAGTGAGTTGGGAACTCCTGCCATTGAGGGTGGTCTTTTGATTTGTACGGGTGCGAGTGGCCAGGTCACCGATTTAAACCTACCATTTTGGGAATTCGTCTGATTTGGGAGCTAGGAACTCAGCTACATAAGATGAAATTCACTTCTTCCCTGAGGTAGGGGTAAGTAGATAGATAGCTCCCTTAAGGCTGATTCAAGGGCTTGAACGATGTGGTGCCACACACATTCTCTTGGCCCGAGAGGTGTTTAGACATAGTTGGACTATGTTGTATTATTCATTAGAGGAAGTAGTGGTACTTAAGGAGTGAGATGTAACTATAGGTGCAAAACGGTAATTTGGCCCAGTTGTACTTATGAGCATCTGTGAAGGGTCACCATACTCATGATTGGTTATATCCGATGGACACAAAAATATATTTGTGGTAAGAAGAGTTCAGTTCTTGGTCTTTAGTGGAATGTCTGACATTAACGGATGGTAGATCTCGTGGCTAAAGAGTTTAGTTAGCTATTCACTGATCGTTGGAGCTTCGAGCCACAGGTCTATTAGGTTCCCTGGGTAGCTTGGATAAAGTTGAAAATCAGTGTTTGGGTCAGTTTGAAATGTTCAAATTGATAAGAGGGAGTTCGACTATATATGATATAATTGAAGAGGTTGATTATATATGATATAATTGACTAAATGTATGAGATACATTATTTTTTAGGAAATTAGATATAAATATGATTTATATCAAGTGAAGGAGAAATTACTATAGCATATATATGATATCAAACTATAGGGTAAGAATATAATATGATTATATTCATTAGTTATTAAAGTGGTTAATTATATGATAATTGGCCTAAAACTTCTCTCGGACGTGCATTAGTGGGAGAATACAAAGTCGATTATTGTAATTGAATAATAAAAGGAAAATTTGTTTCATTTTGTAAGACGTTCGAAAAAGATTGCAACCGGTGTGAAAACGTTATGAACGCATAGCTTGAGAGCCTATACGATAGTTTCTCATCGCCTAAACGATCGCACACCAGCGCCTAAACGATCGCACGCTCATCCCTAAACAATTGCTTAGCTTTCCTAAACGATTGCAAAGTGTGCCGTGTTTTCTAAACGATCGTCCACCATTTACTAAACAATCACTTAGTAAAACCTACACGATCGTGTAGCTTCTTCTAAACGATAAGCACATAGCTCTACGATAGCTCATTTTCTCTCCCACTTGCTTACCGTCTACATAATTTGTTCTTTCTCAAACCTCTACCAAATTCACCAAAGACCACATTTTAGATTCTCACTCTGAGAATACCAAGGCCTCTTTTTTGGTGGTGTCGTCCCCGCTGCTGTTCACTTGTTCGTGGTGTCGTCTATTGCATCTGAGTTCAAAGCTTGAAGAGGGTCTTCAACTGGTATGAGAACTTTTTCCCTTGTATTGTTAGTATTCAAAGCATGCCATTAATTAGTGTAAATTGCATAACTAACTGTTAGAATGTATGTGTTATATTTCGTTCATGATGAAATCGGAAAGATCCGAACGTGCTCATGGATACTCTTCGTTAAGATTTCCTTCAATTGGTATCATAGTCAGGTTCTGATATTCCAATTTCATTGTTGCAATGAATTACATATACATTCTTTGTGGGTGCATGTCTGCTCTATTTAATCATTAAATTGCTGTGGATGTGTGAATTAATGGATGTTTTTATGGATGTTAGCCTTGGTTTGATTTAATTCTTTTACTTTTTCAGTTGTTTGTAAAGGCCTCTACGTTTTTGGGCATTAATAATCGTCATCGAGTCTGTAATTCAAAGGTTGATCGCATCGTATGAGCATGCACTTACATAATTAAGTCTTGAGTCATTCGTGAAGAAGATCGGAGCAAGAGTTGCAGTTTTTCGAGGAAGAAGGCGATCAAAGGTTGATCGCATCGTATAGACGATGGGTACACGATCGCTGAGTATCGGGTCGTGTAGACGATGTGATGCTCACGTATCGTCTAACGCACGCCCGCACTAGATGATCGTTTAGCTCAACAAGCTTCATCGCTTAGTAATTGACTAAATGATCGTTTAGCAACACATGATAAATTGTTTACCTTTTGCCTAGACGATCAGGCTTCGCAGCCTCGTTATCGTCTACGTGATCATTTAGCTTTTGCGCCTATCATCTAGTGCACGTTGGGCGATCATCTACCTTCGACGTTTACTACACGATGGAGTCCTCCTGGCGGTTTAAGACCCGTTTCGCTTGATAACAAAAATGTAATAGACAGGGTTATTTCATTCCGATTTTTTTTGTAAAGGCTCATCCCGGTCCATTAATCCTTAATTTATTACATGTGATGTATGGTTTTTATATGTCATATGGTATGCACATATAGTAAATCCCACCTTAGGTTATGCATTGGTCATGTATCATCTCTTTATTGTAAATGTTATAATTTAGAGAAGCATGATTTAATTATGTAAGTGCATGCTCATGCATCATATACTATAAAAGTTATATTTATGCATGCATAAAAAGCATTGACATGCATCATCTTTATATTAAAATTGTTATAGTATAAGGGTGAATGATAGCATGTTTGCTTGGTTATTACGCATTATATAAAAGTTATGTTTAGTAATGACCGGACATTGCATGAAACATGACATATAGGTTACTTTATAAATGTTAGTAATGTGATTCTTAACGAAGTGAAATATAACCTTACAACTCTCCTCAACGAGTTGCAGACCTACTAATCTATACTGAAAAGTAAGGAGAGGAAAAAGGGTGAAGCAAATATTGATTCATCGTCCAAGACGTTCCATAGAGGTTCGACCTAAGGAACGAAGTCCGCACCTTCTAGTTCTAATTCTGCCAAGGGGAAAAAGAAGAAGGGTGGTAAGGAAAAAGGGAAGGTGCCTGCTAACCCACCACCTGTCGCCCCAAGGAAGCGTTCACCGGTTGAAAAGGGAAAATGTTTCCACTGTAACCAAGATGAACACTGGAAGAGGAACTGTCCTCGCTATCTGAAAGAGAAGAAAGCAGCCAAGGCTAAGGCCAAGGTAGATAAAGGTAAATATGATTTACTTGTACTTGAAACTTGTTTAGTGGAGAATGATGATTCAGCCTGGATAATTGATTCGGGCGCCACTAACCATGTTTGTTCGTCTTTTCAGGGGATTAGATCTTGGCGACAACTGGAGGCTGGTGGGATGATGATGCGAGTAGGCAACGGGCACGTCGTCTCAACTGTGGCAGTGGGAGGGCTCCAGTTAGCTTTACAGAATAGGTTTCTAGTTCTGAATGATATATATTGTTCCTGAACTTAAGAGGAACCTAATTTCTGTAAAGTGTTGGTTGCAATGTAAATTCATTGTTAGTTTAAATGTGAATAAAATGTTTATTCATAAAGATGGTGTTATTATTTGTACAGCAAATCTGGAATCTAATTTATATGTGCTAAGGCCGTTAGCTATTAATTCCCTCCATAACACAGAATTGTTTAAAACTGTCGTAACTCAAACAAAACGTCGACGTATTTCTCCAAAAGAAAATGCCCATCTTTAGCGTCTTCATTTAGGGCACATCAATCTCAGTAGGATTGAGAGATTAGTGAAGAATGGACTTCTAAGTGAGTTAGAAGAAAATTCTTTACAAGGGTGCGAGTCTTGCCTTGAAGGTAAGATGACTTACGCCAGACAGAGGAGTTGCACTAATGCGTTGATCCTGGCGACTTGCCTTCGTTTTGGCTTGCCCCCACGTGTGTTATGCGGACATCTACCTACGAGCAAGTGCCTTTCACAACTTAACTCTTATCAATATGGGTTTCCCCATTGCATTGATAGTGGAGTCAATATTCCCAAAAGCTCACTTCAATTTTTTTTATTTCAATATAATGAACGCAATTCTCCGAAACCGCTGCCACCCCAAAACTTAGAGGTTGGCAGGGTTCTCACCGCAAAGCTAAAAACAAAATTACAAGAATGCGGTAATAAATGTTTGAACACAGGTTTGCGCAAAATAAAACTTAAGACTTTCAAGATTTGAAAAAGGTAATAAAAGTAAAGAATGTCTTGCGTTGATTAGTTACAAAATGCGGTGAATTATACGTACAATCATAGAAATATTGCAAAACAATGTAATCGAGGAAAAGAGAATTTCAAAAGGATAAGGCATACAAGATAACAAGAAAAGACCTTAGGCGGAACAACGCATGCGCTCATGCATTGGAATCCACGTGATTGAAGCCATGCGTTGAAGGATGAAAGGAGTTCTTCTGTTGAACTACGAACCGAGGAGACTTATTGTTGCACCCACAAGAGCAAACGTACCACAACTAAGGAAGCAGCCATATATCCAAAATAACAATAAAAATAAAATAAATAACCTATACTAAGAAAGCAAAGTAAAGATAGAGCAGAAGACGTCCCTGGAAAAATAAGAGTGTTGTCACTGCAAGGAGTCTTCCATGCAGGAGATGGCTCTCAACTACTCGGGTCAAGTTTCTCTGACCAATGGAACTTTCGACAATTGTTGGGCGCATGCGGCCGTCATGTGCTTAGAATCACCTTTAGCTATTTTGCGACTGATTGTCCTTCTACCTTGGGGTCAACATTGGCTTTCAGCGCATCGCCTACACTTCAATATTGTTTGCAACTTAGTCGCACAAGCTGCAATACACCCAAGATAAAAAGTTTGCTCGCAGAGATACAAAACTTAACAAACATTTAGCTGCCAAGTCCCCGGCAACGACACCAAGAACTTGATGACGGGAATTTGGAAGTCAATTTTACTCGACAACCAACTTCACTTGGACGCGGTATGCGATGCATGTTCCTAAGATAGCGTTGATAGTCATGTGTCGATGGTCATACGTTGGAATAAGTATGCATTAATAAATGTATGCGATGACCATGTGTCATGACACAAGTTTTCTTGCATTCACGCCAAGTATAACATGGACGCAAGTTTCTCGGGTAATCCGAGGTCGAACACAGGGACTTGTAACTATATGTTTGCAGTGATTGTGCATGCGGCAGTTGAATATAAGAATGGAGGGGATGTTGCTAAGTTAATCCTACTCCTACTTCTATCTATCAGACAACGCAATGAGAATATGCATGAAAGGTAGAGATGCACCAAACATTGACATGAAATAAATGTGTAGGAAAATAGATAAAATGCGGAGATGTTTTCATTGAAAAACTTAACAGTGATCGCAAGGGCAACCCTAGTCAACACAATCCATGTAATCATGCTACAACCATACATGGCAAGTCATTTTCCAATGGAAATGCAGTGCTCATAATTTTAGGACGCATGTGTAGAACGCAAAGTGTCCATAGAGCTTATTCCTAAGTCCCTACTCTTGTCCTATGTGAATATGCAAAATGCACGAAAGCAAGGTGACCGCATTCAATCGTATCCTATCTCTAGAATGCGTGCAATGCGTTAATAACAAATAGTGCTCATTCCTAAGTGCCTATCTCTTATATTATGTGTTCTAATCTGGCTCTCCTAAGCCTAGATTCTGACCTGACCTTCCCAAGCCTAGATACTGTCCTTAGAATACCCTCCCGAGTATCCCTAATAGACGAATGAAGCATACATAATACAAGACAATCGCATAAACCTTACTTACCTAAGATTGTTACTATCCCTAATGAACAATGCATATCTTGCTTAATGCGTCCAATCACTTACCCTCTCGGGCAGTTGATTGTTCTTGACTTCACTCATAGACAAGCAATGCGTTAGCCCATAGACAGGCATTGCAACAGCTTCACACTAAGCAAATAAGATTACTCACATACTCGCACAACGCACACCTCTCGGTGGTTTGCTACATGCTTCATATCCCTAATCCACATGACTAAGTATGCAATACCCAAGCCGTCCCACTAAGTGTTGCAATGAAAGTAAAGATGCTAAGCAAGAATATGGAGATGGAGTCGAAGGTATAAAGAAATGCATTAAAAACACATTGTATTAATTTCTTAATTCAAAATGTCATACAATACACTATAGGAAAATAAAGGAAAAAGGAATGACTGGCTGGAAGCAAAACTTTGCTTCCAGTGGATGCGCGTCAAGGCTGCCGGTGGTGCCATGGATGGGTGGAGGAGCTGACTCTCTTGAGATCTATCTCCGGTCGAAGGCTCTGGTCGGCACTCGAAATGGATGAAAGAGGTGAAGAACTCTCAGCCGTCTTCTCACGCGTTTGTCTGAATCGCAAGGAACCACCATAGGCGAACCTTAGGCGAAAACCTTGGATAAAATGAATTTAAGCTCATCGGTTTCTATTTATAGAGCTTGGGTCGCCGACAACAATAATTGGACTGCTCTGAGTTTGACGTTTGGCGCGTTAGTCCTTTTCTGAACCTTTGCCACTAACGGCGCGGTAGGTGAAATGTCAACATCAGCCTTGGATTTTCTCGAGGTAGATGCGTTGATGTGTTCATTCCACCTACCTTGCGTTGATCCCATTAGAATGTGTTGTCGCGTAGCCACAATCATTCAATGGCCGCATTCGCTTAACACTGTAACTCTACATGATGACCGCATTCGCTTGACGAGCGCAACTCCCATGCGATGGACGCATACGGCTGATTACCGTAATATCCATGCGTTGATCGATGCGTTTGCCTTTGCGATGGAGTGTTTCTCCGCATGTGGTAGTCTATTTGATGGTCCGGTTTCCGCGTTTGCATTCATTTCCTGCATTGGCTACAAAAATAGAACATTGAATGCATAATTAATGCAAAATAACGGGTTAGCTGAGATTCGACATGCTGATCGACGCAAGCTCATATTCTTGTGAATTCCTATCATGATCGACGCATATTCTGCCTAACAACCTTCATAATTCTAAGTAAAAGGCCTAAGATGACATGCATCTCTGCATGTCATCACACCCCCAAACTTAAAATCATGTTTGTTCTCAAGCGTGCGTTATACTCAAGAAATTCTGAGTCACCTTCATGCTTTTCTTTGCGATGACCAGCTTCTCATAATATAATTTACACACACCTTTGACCATCATCGCAATACTCTCCTCCACTTAGGCTGCTTCTTCAAAAAGATCTTAGACGTTGCTAAAAAATTTTTATTCATTCACCACAACCTTGTGTTTAGCATTTTGAGATTGCGTTCATTCAAAATATTTCAAAACTTTGTGATAGTTTATTCAAATGTGACGTTGAATATGGTTACGCCCTTCGTTTTGGCTTACCCCCACGTTGTCATGCGAGCATCCAACTTCGATTTCGTTCCATATTCAACTTCAACTCTTGTCTCTTTTGATTTGGCTTACGCCAGACAGAGGAGTTGCACTAATGCGTTGATCCTGGCGACTTGACTTCGTTTTGGCTTGCCCCCACGTGTGTCATGCGAACATCCAACTACGAGCAAGTGCCTTTCACAACTTAACTCTTATCAACATGGGTTTTCCCATTGCATTGGCAGTGGAGTCATTATTCCCAAAAGCTTACTTCAATTTTTTTTTCAATATAATGAACGCAATTCTCCGAAACCGCTGCCACCCCCAAACTTAGAGATTGGCAGCGTTCTCACCGCAAAGCTAAAAACAAAATTACAAGAATGCGGTAATAAATGTTTGAACACAGGTTTGCACAAAATAAAACTTAAGACTTTCAAGATTTGAAAAGGCTAATAAAAGTAAAGAATGCCTTGCGTTGATTAGTTAGAAAATACGGTGAATTATACGTACTATCATAGAAATATCGCAAAACAACGCAATCGAGAAAAAGAGAATTTCAAAAGGATAAGGCATATAAGATAACAAGAAAAGACCTTAGGCGGAACAATGCATGCGCTCATGCGTTGGAATCAACGTGATTGAAGCCATGCGTTGAAGGATGAAAGGCGTTCTTCCGTTGAACTACGAATCGAGGAGACTTATTGTTGCACCTACAAGAGCAAACATACCACAACCAAGGAAGCAACCATATATCCAAAATAACAATAAAAATAAAATAAATAACCTATACTAAGAAAGCAAAGTAAAGATAGAGCAGAAAATGTCCCTGGAAAAATAGGAGTGTTGTCACCGCAAGGAGTCTTCCATGCAAGAGATGGCTCTCAACTGCTCGGGTCAAGTTTCTCTGACCATTAGAACTTCCGGAAATTGTTGGACGCATGCGGCCGTCATGTGCTTAGAATCACCTTCAGCTATTTTGCGACTGATTGCCCTTCTACCTTGGGGTCAACATTGGCTTTCAGCGCATCGCCTACACTTCAATATTAATTGCAACCTGGTCGCACAAGCTGCAATACACCCAAGATAAAAAGTTTGCTCGCAGAGACACAAAACTTAACAAACATTTAGCTGCCAAGTCTCCGGAAACGGTGCCAAAAACTGGATGACAGGAATTTGGAAGTCAATTTTACTCGACAACCAACTTCACTTGGACGCGGTATGCGATGCATGTTCCTAAGATATACGTTGATAGTCATGCGTCGATGGTCATGCATTGGAATGAGTATGCGTTAATAAAT
>NC_052357.1:44111269-44115285 GCF_009727055.1 Benincasa hispida | reverse complement strand
GAGAGAGAGAGTGATGAGATTAAAATAATATGAGGAGTAGTGGAGATGAGAGAGATAGACTGTGAATAGATATATAAATGATTATAGTATTATTATTAGATATGAGTGAGTGTGAGTGTGAGTGATGATGAGCATCAAGGATATATAAGTAGAGTAGGAAAATGAGAGAAATAGCACGGATAAGAAGAGACAGAGAGTATATTAGAGCAGAGAGATATATATGAGATATATACATATATATGAATATAAATATGATGAGAAAGTGGAAATTAGAACGCACAGGGGAGAAGATTAGGCATCCAGCGCGAGCATTGCACTGTGAAGAAGGACGGAAGGCACGTGGACGCAAGGCGTATGGCGCGTGAAGCTGGGTGACCGCACTGTGAACGATGTATTAATTCGTTGGAGACGACGTGCCACGTCATGACAGGGAGAGTTATAATGTGCCACGTCATCACGGGCGTCAGCAAAAAGTGGCTGGTTGGGAGCGTCACGAGTCAATCAATATTGACTGTTTGTGTGCCACATTGAGTGACGTGACGAGAGACAGAAGGGCAAGGTGGGTGAAAGTGGTGGCAGCTATGAAGGAAAAAGTTAAACTGTGTAGATACTATTGATAGATCAGACGTGAATGGATGCGACGTCAGCAAGAATGCCGATGCTGTAATGAGCTGCCACGTTGGATTTCGCTCTCCGAATCTTCTTGCTTATAACTTTCTCGTTTGAACTTCGATTTAAGCGATTCAAATTGCCGTTGGAATCTTCTTTTGAGCTCTACACAAGATAATGACTCTGAAGACCACTGCAAAATTTAGTAACAAAAATATGAAGTTTGCTTCATCAACAGTAATACTGTGGTTTGATTGAAGCCTAAAGATACACGAAGCCTCTATAAAATAGAAGCCGATGAGGCTAAAATCATTTTATCGCAAGGTTTTCGCCTAAGGTTATGCCTACTTATGGCGGATCTAAGATCCAGACACAGCATCGTGAGAAGAACGCTGAGAGTTTATTCACCTCCTTCATGCCATTCCGAGTGACGATCGAGCCTTCAACCGAGGTTAGAATCTCGAGAGAGTCAGCTTCTCCCACCATCTAATCGCACACCGACAGCCTAACGGCATTCCTGGTTAGAAGCAATTTGCCTTCCTAACGGTCATTCTTTTTTCTTTTCCTATATATGTGTATTGTTGACATTTGAATTAAGAAATTATACAATGTGTTTTTAATGCATTTCTTTATTCCTTCGACTCCATCTCCATCTTCTGTGCTTAGCATCTTTCTTTCATTGCAACGCACCTTATGGGACTAAGCTTGGGTAATTGCATTAGCTTAGTCGTGTTGGATAAGAGAATATGAAGCATGTAGCAAACCCAAGAGGTGCGTTGTGGCGAGTAATTGTGAGTTAAATCTTATTTTTTTAGTGTGAAGCTACGTAACACCTATCTAATGGCAACCATTGCCTGTCTATGAGTGAAAGATAGCAAAGTAATCAACTGCCTGAGAAAAGGGATAAAGTGGTCATGGATGGCATGAGAGCGCATTAAGCAGCGATATTAGCATTGTCACAGTAAGGGAATAAGTAACTCAAAGTGCAGTATACGGTCAGCCAAGGTTCTAATGCGATTATCTTGATATTTATGATATGCTTCAATCTGTGCATTAGGGATATCTCAGGAGGGTAGTCCTAGGACAGTATCTAGGCTTGGGAAGGTCAGGTCAGAATCTAGAGCTTGCGAGAGCCAAATTAAAACACATAATACATAGATAGGCGCTTAGGAATGAAGCCTATTTGTATTACGCATCGCACGCATTCCTATGAGAATAGGATCGATTGTATGTGTCACGCTTGCTTTCAATACATTTTGCAATCATCGCATAGGACCAAGAGTAGAGACTTTAAGAAATAGCTACTATGGACACTTTGCGTTCAAACGACATGCGTCTAAATAAAAATTTAAGGAAAAAAAAGGGCAAAGACAGACCTTTTTTGTTTTTATAAAAAATCTTTCACATTGGAAAAATGACTATGTCGTGCGTAGGTTGTGGCATGATTGGCATGGATTGCATTGACGTGTCAGGGATTGCGCCCTTACTGCGCGATTCACTCTTTAAGTTTGCACTAGAAAAACATCTCCCGCAGATTTAATCTAGTTTTCCCCCAATTTATGTGTCATGTCAAGGTTTGTTGCATCTCTACCTTTCATGCATATTCTCATTGGCATTGTCTGATAGATAGAGTAGCAAGTAGGATTACATAGCAACATCCCCTCCATTCTTTATATTCAACGCGCATTTGCACAATCACTGGCAAACATATAGTACAAGTCTATGTTCGAGGCCTCGGATTTGACCAAAGAAACCTTGCCGTTCATCGTATCTTGGCGTGAACGCAAGAAAAGTTGTGGCATGACACATGTCATCGCATACAAAACCTTGACATGAAATAAATGTGTGGGAAAATAGATAAAATGCGGAGATGTTTTCATTGCAAAACTTAAGAGTGATCGCAAGGGCAACCCTAGTCAATGCAATCCATGCAATCATGCTACAACCATACACGACAAGTCATTTTCCAATGGAAATACAGTGCTCCTAATTTTAGGACGCATGTGTTGAACGCAAAGTGTCCATAGAGCTTATTTCTAAGTCTCTACTCTTGTCCTATGCGATGATGCAAAATGTATGAAAGCAAGGTGACCACATACAATCGTATCCTATCTCTAGAATGCGTGCGATGCGTTAATTACAAATAGTGCTCATTCCTAAGCGCCTATCTATTGTATTATGTGTTTTAATTTGGCTCTCGCAAGCCTAGATTCTGACCTGACCTTCCCAAGCCTAGATACTGTCCTTAGACTACCCTCCTGAGTATCCCTAATGGACGAATGAAGCATACATAATACAAGAAAATCGCATAAACCTTGCTGACCTAAGATTGTTACTATCCCTAGTGAACAATGCATACCTTGCTTAATGCGTCCAACCACTTACCCTCTCGGGCAGTTGATTGTTGCTGACTTCACTCATAGACAAGCAATGTGTTAGCCCATAGATAGGTGTTACCGTAGCTTCACACTAAAAAAATAAGATTACTCACATACTCGCACAACGCACACCTCTTGGTGGTTTGCTACATGCTTCATATCTCTAATCCACACGACTAAGTATGCAATACCCAAGCAGTCCCACTAAGTGTTGCAATGAAAGTAAAGATGCTAAGCAAGAAGATGGAGATGGAGTCGAAGGAATAAAGAAATGCATTAAAAACACATTGTATTAATTTCTTAATTCAAAATGTCATACAATACACTATAGGAAAAGAAAAAAAAAAGGAATGACCGGTTGGAAGCAAAATTTTGCTTCTAACAGATGCGCGTTAAGGCTGTCGGTGGTGCGATAGATGGGTGGAGAAGCTGACTCTCTCGAGATCTAACTCCGGTTGAAGGCTCCGATCGTCACTCGGAATGGATGAAGGAGGTGAAGAACTCTCAGCCGTCTTCTCACGCATGTGTCTGGATCGTAAGGATCCGCCATAGGCAAACCTTAGGCGAAAACCTTGGATAAAATGAATTTTAGCTCATCGGCTTCTATTTATAGAGCTTGGTGTTATCTTTAGGGCTTCAATCAAACCAAGTACTGTGATGATAACAAACTCATATTTTTTGTACTAACATTTTCAGTGTTTCAGAGTCATTATCTTGTAGAGCTCAGAAAGAAGATTCCAACGCAATTTGAATCGCTTAAATCGAAGTTCAAACGAGAAAGTTATAAGCAAAAGAAGATTGGAGAGGAAATCCAACGTGGCAGTGACACATGGCATCTTGCTGACGTGGCATCCGATGTGACGGCTGATGTGGCACACAAACAGTCAATATTGATGACGTGACGCTCCAACCAGCCACTTTTTGCTGACGCGGTGATGACGTGGCACATGATGTGGCAGTGACGTGGCGACGTGGACGAATGAGATAATGACAAGTGGCGGTCACCCAGCTTCACGCGCAGATATGCGC
>NC_052357.1:44005457-44107327 GCF_009727055.1 Benincasa hispida | reverse complement strand
ACTCACCATCCTCAGGAGTTAATAATAGGTGATGTATCTCAAGGGGTAAGAACTCGCTCTTCTTTAAATGCTTTAAATAATGTTGCTTTCATGTCTCAAATTGAACCAAAGTCTTTTAAAGATGCTGAATCTGATGAGTTTTGGTTAATTGCTATGCAAGAAGAATTAAATCAATTTGAAAGAAATAATATGTTGGAACTAGTCCTGCGTCCTAGTGATCATCCTGTTATAGGTACGAAATGGATATTTAAAAATAAAATGGATGAATCTGATAATATTGTTAAAAATAAAGCTAGACTAGTTGCTCAAGGCTATAGTCAAGAAGAAGGAATAGATTATGAGGAAACATTTGCTCCTGTTGCTAGATTAGAATCTATTCGTATATTGCTTGCATTTACATCTCATAAGAATTTTACTTTATTTCAAATGGATGTAAAAAGTGCTTTCTTAAATGGTTTCATAATGGAGGAAGTGTATGTTGAACAACCTCCTGGTTTTGAAAGCTTTGATAATCCAAATCATGTTTTTAAATTAAATAAAGCACTTTATGGTCTTAAACAAGCTCCTAGAGCTTGGTATGACTATTTGAATAAATTTTTGCTAGAAAATGGTTTTAAAATGGGACTTATTGATACTACTCTTTTTATCAAAATTAAAGAAAATGATATTTTATTAATGCAAATCTATGTTGATGATATTATATTTAGTGCTACTAACTCTTCTCTTTATGAAGAATTTTCTAAGTGTATGCATAGTGAGTTTGAAATGAGCATGATGGGAGAATTTAAATTCTTCCTTGGGCTTCAAATTAAACAACTTGAAGATGGAATCTTCATAAATCAAGAGAAGTACACAAGGGATCTACTCAAAAGGTTTAAGTTCGATAATGCAAAAGTAGCAAAGACCCCGATGAGTACCACTACAAAGCTTGATAAGGATGAAAAAGGTAAAAACGTAGATATTAAAGCTTATAGAGGTATGATCAGATCCTTGCTTTACTTAACTGCGAGTAGGCCTGATATTATGTTTAGTGTATGTATGTATGCTAGATTTCAATCATGTCCTAAAGAATCGCACTTGCATGCTGTAAAAAGAATTTTTAAATATTTTCTTGGTACCGTTGATTTAGGCTTATGGTATCCTAAAAATGCATCTTTAGATTTGATTGCATATTCTGATGCTGATTTTGTTGGTAGTCTAACTGGTAGAAAAAGTACTAGTGGAACATGTTATTTTCTAGGTAGTTCTTTAGTATCTTGGTATAGTAAAAACCAAAATTCTGTTGCATTATCTACCACTGAGGCTGAATATATTGTTGTGGCGAGTTGTTGTTCTCAAGTTATAACGTTGCGTGATTTTGGTTTAAATTTTGAACGAGTACCAATCTTTTGTGATAATACTAGTTCAATTAATTTAACTAAAAATCCCATTCAACATTCTAGAACAAAGCATATAGATATTAGACATCATTTTCTTCGAGAGTATGTGCAAAATAAGAATATTGTCATTAATTATGTTAATACTGAGAACCAGGTACCAGATATTCTTACAAAGGCATTAAATGAAGAAGCCTTTTGTAAAAATAGACTTGCACTGGGTATTATTAGAATTGCCTAATTATGTTTGATAGGGGGAGCATATTCATATTTCTATGAATTTATGTGTGATAATTTATTGATGGGGAGCATTATTTGTATGATTAAGGGGGAGAAAAATCATTTGTATATCTTTTTGTTGATAACAAAAGGGGGAGAAGTATTTTTGGTATTATGGTGGTTTGTCATCATAAAAAATGGGGAGATTATTAGCTTTAGGGCTTCAATCAAACCAAGTATTTTGTTGATAACAAACTCAGATTTTTTGTACTAAGCATTTCTGCATGTCATCAGTGTCACAAGTTTTCTTGCGCTGGAACCTAGTATAATTCCACCGCAAGTTTCTTAGAGCGATCTGAGGTTGAACATAGGGATTGCGATGATCAATGTGATAATAATGTGATATATGCGATCGAAAACAAAATAATAATGAATTTATTGAAAAGTAAAATGCGGTGACAAAATAAAATGCAGTGACAATTAAATAAATAAACAAATAAATAAATAACTGCGAGGTTGTGCAAATATCTGATGGAATGTGATGGCAAGTCTTGTGAAATGTAGCAGAAAGAGAATGGGTTGGGGGAAAGGACATCGCAAGTTCGTCAATCCTATTGAGGACGCAACTAAGGTTCCGCTTTCCCTTGGCTTACACCTCTCAGTGATCGGCCGCGTTCCCATATCTCTATGGTGAATCAAGGATGAACAATGCGAACACAAGGTTGTTTCCATCTCTGGAAATACTTCTTACTTTATTTAACACATTCTATCAACCTTCTTTTGAGAGGTGGATTAACATCTTCACTTCTGCTCTCACAAGTGAAGATGCCGTTAAGCATGTGTTAGCTAAACTTAGCTGATTTCTTCAACAAGGATTAACTTACTCGTTTAATCTTTCCCCTTTACCCTGGGGATTAGTTACACATGATGAGAGATGAACGATGAATGTATGGTGGAGAATAGAGAAATGATGTTGAATATGATAATGATATTAAAAGATAAAGATAAGCGTTTGTTACAGATAAATGAATGAAGGATTAGAAATGAACGACAATTGATGAATAGAGTGTGAGAACAAATAAGGAAAGCGTGTCAATATCTTAACACAAATTTCGATCGGAGACGATTTGCTTGCTGGCGTGTAGAAGGAGTGTGGTGGAAAACTTCCTTCTTAGGCCGGTTTCCTAGGTAGAAATGATCTATGCACAGAGCTTCTCTTCGGGAATGTGAATGAATTTCTTGGTCCCGAGACTTCCCTTTCAGACTCATCTCGTCTTTCTCCTAGATTTTCTCTAAATGTCTCTTCAGACCAGCTTTCCGTGAATTCTCGATCAATGTCTCTTCAGACCAGCCTCATTTTTTTGGAATTAATGTAGCTATTTATATACCTTGGCACCTCCTTTGTCAGTGGTCCCACTTTGAAAAGCTGCTTTTTTCTGCCATGGCTTGGTGGAAACGTTCGCTCTGCTCCACATTCAATTTGTCAGATCATACAACAGAAAAGTTGTACAATTTCAGAAATCCCCACGAATGCGTCGCTCTTTTCATCTACGATCGATCGCCACATACAGTGCAAATGCATTGATCTTTCTATCCACGATCGATCGTCGCATGCGGTGACCTGTTTCTTGCAAAACATAGACTTGGACATCTTTTTTTGCCATCACAATGGGGTCAGTGGGTGTGCGTCCGACACTTTACAACTTTTGCGTTTCTAAGCCAATTTCTATATGTTTGACGCAACTTTTTCCTTCTTTTTGCCACATATTCTAAATAAGATGGTATAAATAACTTGTATTTCTAAAAGTTATCATACCCTCAAATTTAGATATATGCTTGTCCTTAAGCATATCCTCTACTAAGGCAATTCAGCTCAAGTCCTATCCTAACTTTGTGTTAATTGGCTACTCCGAATGCTCCACCTCTACATAATTTCTCAAAATTACTAATTCTTTCTATCCTATGAACATTTCTTCAGCATGCTCTACTTTATTCTTAGCGAAGACAAACCTTTGCTCAAAGTTCTCTTCTTGTTTTGACAAGAATGTTTTTCCTATTCTTGTAAAAACAACGAAGTGCGCCTTTTATGCGGTGGCCTTGTTTGCGTCTTCCTATAGAGAGCGTTGATCATGGTTACACCCTTCGTTTTGGCTTGCTCCCACGGGTGTCGTGCGAGCATCCAACTTCGGTTGTGTACCAAGCTCAACTTCAACTCTTGATCCTTAGCCAAGTTTTCACTTTAGCTGGTCAGTGGAGTTGTCTCTTTTATTTATCTACTTATTTATTTATTGTATTGCGTCGATCCTGGTAACCTACCTTTGTTTTGGCTTGCTCCCACGGGTGTCATGCGAACATCCAACTACGAGCAGGTTCCTTTCATGACTTAACTCTTATCAGGTTAGGATTTTCCCTTACGCTGATAGTAGAGTTTTTTTTTTCATTTTTTTAAGAATGCATTTGCTTGATATGAACCCATCCGCTTGATCGCATCTGCTCAAACCTTTTCCACCCCCAAATTCAGAGAGTTGCAAGGTCCTCATTGCGTTGTTTTGGATAGAAAAGACAAAACACTTAGTCACAAATTGAAAAGAAGGTTTGAGCAGAGTCTTGTAATAGAGAAGGTAAAGTAGAACTATTGCGATGAATTGTCTAAGTGTTAGGTAGAAAATGCAATGTATAAAGAAATTGTGCTAAGGTTACACATAATACTCGTCATGGAAACGCAAATAAACAACGCAAAAGAAAAGACAGAAAATACCGCATTAAATTGGCAAAGGATGATATAAATAAAGAGGCCAAGACATAAGGAAAGAATAATTACTCAATGTATATAAAAATTGTCTAAGTACACAAAGAATTATAATGATCGCAAACACACAAAAAAATTAAGCATGTACAGGAGAATACAAAGGTATAGCTATATGTAAAAAATTTGGAATGACCGCAAAAAGAATTTTAAAATGTGAAGGAGAAGGTGGTACACCCCCAAATTTAACTTTGCGGTAGGGCCTCTCGGTGAGGAAGGCATTGCGGAGGAGCTCCTTGCGGTGCTTCTTAAAAGAACAGAGGCAGCTGCAGATGTTGAGGCACAACGGGACCATGCAAATATGCGGTCAAGAAATTTAAGTATTCGTGGTTGTGTTCGGCCATTTGTATTTGATTCAGGCGAGGGGAAAAAATGTTGCGTTGAATGTTTATCATCGCCTGACGCAGCTCTGCGTTACTCTCTTGCAACTCTATCAATGTGTGGCAGAAGAAAGATAGTTCTTGTGACAAGAAGCCCTGCATGTCTTCGAGGGAAGCAACTATAGATGCGGTGGGGGTGGCATCGTCAATGTCTCACCTGCATCGGTTTGGGGCTGAGCGGAAGAGCCTGCTCCCAAATCGTGTGGGTCATCAACATGCAGCGATGTTTGTGGGGAAACGTGGGATAGAGATGGATGGCTGATGGAAGCTGCTGGTGATGTGGGGTTGGAGTCAGGCACAAGGAGGAGGTTTGTAAAATGTTCGAGAAGAGGGGAAAGGGGCTCAATTGTTAGACTTGGTGGACGGATGACTAAGGGTAAGGGGTCTAAGGGTAAATTGGTTTGCTGATGCGATGCATTTCCTTGGATGATTTCCTTCCTTTGTCATTGTGGTGCCGTTTCTAGGGTCTAGGTGGTTGCGGTACATTCAAGTTGATGAGGGGCCGCTTTGGTGGAGGCTCGGGGCAATGCGGCGAATCCTTGAGAAGGACTTTCAGGATTTTCGTGCTGATGAGGTCGTGGACTTCTGACATGGGTTCTTCTTCAATGACTGCACCTATAGATAGGCATAGGCTAGAGACCGTCCATGGAAAGAAGTATTGGCCCCTGATGCGGCCTACATAACCTTGGATTTGCTTCGCAAAAAGCTGGCCCACATCAATTGGAATGTCGCGCACAATGCAGTATGCGGCCATGACTCTATCCTTTGAAATGGTTTTATCATGCAACATCGAGATGAGCTGTCTCTTCACCAAGTAGACCCAAAGGCGTGCTTCAGGCAGCAGATGGTTGGAGGTGGGGGTTTTAATGTCGGTCAAGGACACCGTTCATTTGGTGCCCGGTTGCGTTAGTACTCTTAACGCATCCTCCATATGTTCTTTAGCAGGATCATCAATCAATTTAGTATCCGGTGCTTCTGGGAAATTCTTCAACTGGTAGAGCTGATTGATGTCCTCCACGCTGAATGGCACTACCCTCCCGTCAACGATCACCGCATCTTTAGATGGGGTAAGACCTATAGGTTGTAAATGGGTCAAGGCCATGGATTCTCGAGTAGAGTCAAGTACTTCAATCTCAGTATGGGATCTTGTAGATTAGCCGATGGGTAAGACCATAAGTTGTAAATGGACTACAAGCAACAACGAAGTGCTGATGGCAATGTACAGACCTTCAAGGCCTCAACATGTGGCAAAGTGTTATACCTAGGTAAAGGGAGTCGACTATGAGGAGACTTTCTCGCCTGTTGCCATGTTAAAGTCGATTCGCATCCTTCTATCCATTGCAACTTATTATAATTATGAGATCGGGCATGGACGTCAAGATGGCCTTTTTGAATGGCAATCTTAAGGCGGCCATTTAACATTGGTGCCAACCCGAGGGATTCATAGCCTAAGGTCAAGAGAAAAGGTTTACAACTGAATCGGTCCATTTATAGGCTAAAACAGGCGTCTCGATCTTGGAACATACGGGGTTGATACTGCATCAAGTTCTTTGGCTTTGAACTGAAAACGTTGATGAACCTTGTGTCTACAAGAAGATCATCAACGCTTCAGTAGTCTTCTTAGTGTTGTATGTAGATGATATACTACTCATTGGGAATGATGTAGGTTTTTACTGACTGTAGTTAAGAATCTGGCTAGTGAACCCAATTCCAAATGAAATATTTGGGAGAGGCTCAATTTTGTTTTAGGTATACAGATCTTTCGGGGATCGTAAGAACAAAGTGCTAGCATTGTCTCAGACATCGTACATTGACAAGATGTTGGCTCAAGTTACTCGATGACAGATTCCAAAGGGGCCCCTACTGTCTTCAAGTAATGGAGTCACTTTGTCTTCAAGGACATGGTGTCCTAAGAGCCTCAAGAGTTGAGGAGATGAGACGGGTCCATATGCTATCTGTCGTTGGCGTTTGATGTACGTATGCTTTGGACTTCGCCAGAATTCTACTACGCTGCGTGGCATTAGTCAGTAGGTATTAGTCTAACTCAAGGCCAGGATCTCTGACCGTAATGAAGAACATCCTCAAAGTATCTTCGGAGAACGAGGGACTTATATACTTGTGGTATGGTTATAGAGAATTTTGATCTTTACTGGATACATGGATTCTGACTTTACAGACTGATAAGGAACTCTTGCAAGTCCACATCAGGTCAATCTTTATCTTAACGGAGGAATTGTAGTATGGCCGAAGCACTAAGCAGCGGAGATGCATCGCCGACTCCACTATGGGAGGCAAGTATTGTAGTGGCTTGTGAAGCTGTAAGGAGGCCGTCTGGTCAAGGAAGTTCTTGACAGAACTGGAAGTTGTTCCAGATATGTTTAAGGCCATTTACCCTATATTGCGATAAATAGTGGGACAGTGGCGAACCCAAGGAGCCGAGAGATCACCAGCGTTGGAAAACACATAGAGCGAAAGTCATTTGATCCGTGAGATAGGCATCGATGGGGCGTGATCGTCACAAAGATCGCTTCGGAGCACAATGGTTGTTGACCCCGTTTAATGAAGCCTTTCACGACTACAGGTTTGAAGGGTCACCCTACGGAGGCTGGTTCACAAGGATCGCCCGTGTTGACTAGGGCAGTGGGAGATTTTTTACTGGGCTTTTATGCCCTAATTTATTGTTTTGTACTAGTTTTATGTACATCCCACTTCGCTTTAGGACAAGTAGGAGATTGTTGGGATTGATGCCCTAAAGTCTCGTGTCTTGTAGTTTGTAAACAGTTTGTACGAACGCTTGTGTTGTATAATATATGATATTTACTTCACATCTTGTTTTTTTTGCTCAATTGCATGTTTTATTTGCTTTACCAGAAACCAATAAACATAAAATCTCTAGTTATCAGTATGTAACTTAAGCATATATGTGGTGACATATAAGTGGATCATGTCTTGAGTGATAACCAAAATGGTCTGTAGTATATAGATATAGGAGGGAAACCTTATCCTGGTAATGCTACGGATGCAACCCGCTTTATAGAATGGTCACAACTGTTGTGACTTGTCACAGATGGTCTGATCTTGATCATTCGTGTAGTGGACATACGACTGGGGGCTCCTATACAAAGAGTTTGTATAAGAATTGACCACGGAGTGTTAACGTCTCGTTATATAACACCATTCATGACAGAGACTTCACTTCACTAGGATGACCATAGGTAACATGATCTCAATCCTGAGTGAGTTGGGAACTCCTGCCATTGAGGGCGGTCCTTTGATTTATGTGGGTGCGAATGGCCAGGTCGCCGATTCAAACCTACCATTTTAGGGATTCGTTAGATTTGGGAGCTGGGAACTCAGCTACACAAGATGGAATTCACTTCTTCCCCGAGGCAAGGGTAAGTAGATAGATAGCTCCCTCAAGGGCTGATTCCGGGGCTTATGTGGTGCCACACACCTTCTCTTGGGCCGAGAGGTGTTCACACATAATTGGACCTAGTTGTATTGTTCATTAGAGGAATCAGTGGTACTTAAAGAGTGAGATGTAACTACAGGGGCAAAATGGTAATTTGGCCCAGCTGTACTTACGAGCATTTGTGAAGGGTCATCGTACTCATGATTGGTTATATCCGATGGACACAGAAATATATTTGTGGTAAGAAGAGTTCAGCTGTTGGTCTTTAGTGGAATGCCTGACAGTAACGGATGGTAGATCTCGTGGCTAAATAGCTTAGTTAGCTATTCACGAACCGTTGGAGCTTCGAGCCACAGGTCCATTAGGTCCCCTGGGTAGCTTGGATAAAGTCAAAAATCAATGTTTGGGTTAGTTTGAAATGTTTAAATTAACAAGAGGGTGTTCGATTATATATGATATAATTGAACTGATTGATTATATATGATATAATTGACTAAATGTATGAGATACATTATTTTGGAGGAAATTAGATATAAATATGATTTATATCAAGCAGAGGAGAAATTACTATAGCATATATGTGATATCAAACTATAGGGTAAAAATATAATATGATTATATTCATTAGTTATTAAATTGGTTAATTATATGATAATTGACCTAAAACTTCTCTCGGATGTGCGTTAGTGGGAGAATACAAAGTCGGTTATTGTAACCGAAGAATAAAATGAAAATTTGTTTCATTTTGAAAGAAGTTTGAAAAAGATTACAATCGGTGTGAAAACGTTACGATCGCATAACTTGAGAGCCTATACGATAGTCGCTCATTCCTAAACGATCGCACACCAGCGCCTAAACGATCACACAGTCGTCCCTAAATGATCGCTTAACTTTTCTAAACGATCGCAAAGTGTGCCACATTTTCTAAATGATCGTCCACCATTTACTAAATGATCGCTTAGTAAAACCTACACGATCGTGTAGCTTCTTCTAAACGATAAGCACATAGCTCTACGATAGCTCATTTTCTCTCTCATTTGCTTATCGTCTACACGATTTGTTCTTTCTCCAACCTCTACCAAATTCACCAATGACCACACTTTAGATTCTCACTCCGAGAATACCAAGGCCTCATTTTTTGTGGTGTCGTCCCTGCTACTGTTCACTTGTTCGTGACTGTTTGTGTTGCTGCCGTTCGTGTAGACAATCGTGTTGTTGCAACTGACTTGTTTGCTGGGCGATATAGTGCGGGTGGAGGTTTGTCCGCTGCATCTGAGTTCAAAGCTTGAAGAGGGTCTTTAAGTGGTATGAGAACTCTTTCCCTTGTATTGTTAGTATACAAAGCATACTGTTAATTAGTGTAAATTGCATAACTGTCTGTTAGAATGTATGTGTTGTATTTCGGTCACGATGAAATCTGAAAGTTCCAAAAGTGCTCACGGATACTCTTCGTTAAAAGTTCCTTCATACCTTAATCCTGAGTGAGTTGTGAACTCCTGCCTATGACAGCGGTCCTTTGATTTGCATGGGTAAGAGTTGCCAGATCGCCAATAAGCCTACCATTTTGGGGATTCATCTGATTGGGGAGTTAGGAACTCAGCTACATAAGATGGAATTCACTCCTTCCCCGAAGCAGGGGTAAGTAGATAAATTGCTCTCTTAAGGGTTGATTTAAGGGTCTGAACAATGTAGCGCCACACCCTCTTCTCGCCCGAGAAGGGTTTAGTCATAGTAGGACTATGACCTATTGTTCATTAGAGGGATCAGTGGTACTTAAGGAGTTAGATGTAACTACAGGGGCAAAATGGTAATTTGGCCCAATTGTATTTACAACAATTTGTGAAGGGTTATAATACGGTTGATTGGTTATATCTAATGGACACATAAATATATCTATAGTGCGAAGAGTGCAGTTGTCGGTCTTTGGTGGAGTGCCCGACAGTTAACGGATGGTGGATAATGTGATTAAAGAGTTTAGTCAATTATTCACATACCGTGGAGCTTCAAGCTATAGGTCCATAAGGTCCCCTTGATAGCTCAATGGATTCAAGTTCAGAATTAGTTTTCTGGTTAGTTTGAAATGTCAAATCAACAAGATGAAATTTGATTATATGTGATATAATTAAATTAATTCAATTATATATGACATAATTGATATCACTATTTGATACATTATTGTTTGATTGGAGGAACTAGTATTTGAATATGATTCAAATATGATTTCTATAAATGAGATTCATAATTATTAAATTTAATATAAATATGATTTCTATTAAATGCCATAAATTAGAAAAAGAACTATGGTTTATATATTGTATATGGTGCAATATTAAAACTATAGGTTATAAATATCATATGATATGTTAATTATTGTATTTATTTATAATTTATTAATTATTTGATAATTATTTCTCAATAACCTGTTGAGAATGTCCTAGAACTCGCAGTGTGTGTTAAGCATTCTATTTATCAATAAAATATTATTGAGTAACGTATTCAATAAAGTTGTTGATTTTGCATTCTATTATGAAAATCCAATAAACATATCCATAGCTATAGTCTGAATACTTTAACTTTATGTGGTGACATAGATGAAATTGACTAATAAGTATATAGATGAAATTGGGTATCTCATCCTGGTAACACTATTAGATGCTGCCCATTTTGTAGGTAATACAAATGATGTGATCCACATATCATTTATGTAGAGATATGTGAGTGAGGGCATCCTATGCAATGAGTTTGCATATAGACTGGACTACAAAAATAGTCACTTTTCTTTATAACGACCGTTTACTGTTAAAACTGACTATTTCATTATTAAGTAACTTAGGTTAACTCGATCTTAATCCTGAGCTAGCTATGAACTCCTGTTTGTTCAAGATTATCCTTTGATCTACATAGGTGAAAGTAGTCCAACAGTACTGCTCAATAAGCCTTCCATTTTGGGGATAAGATCGGATGAATAGTTGGGCACATAGCCTTGCACGATGGATTCCTCGATAACCCGATTAGGGTTAGCAGATAGGTTGTTCTCTTAAGTACTGATTCTAGGTCTTGAACAATCGGGTCCCTGCCTTGTATGATTTGAGAAAGGATTTGATTCATAGGTATTATGAATTAAAATTGTTTATTAGAGGGTCAGTAGGAACTTAAAGGACAAGATGTATTCACAGGGGTAAACGGTGATCTTGACCCAGCTGTGATTACGAACGACCTGTGAAGGATCGACTTACTGATTATAGTTATATCAAGTGAATATAATATATCTACAGTGAGGGGAATTCAACTATGGACCTTAGTGGAGTGACCCATTAATTAACGAATGGGGTTAATTCAGTATAATGAGTTTAGCTAATTAATCTCAGATCATTGAAACCCATGATCTGTAGGTCCTCAAGGTTCCCCTACTAGCTCGTAAATAGATTAGCTTTAGAGTAGCATGATAAGTTAATTTGAAACGTTCAAATTAGAATAAAACGGAATAGGAAGAATTTATATTTAATATGATTTAATAATGGAAGGTGGATTTGTGTAAAAATTAATTTAATATTTGATATTAAATTAATTGAATTATTTAAATAATTATTTATTAATTTATGAAATTAATTTTACAAAATTAATGAATTAAGCATAATTACACTAATACTCTCAAGACTTAATGATTATAATTCTCAAGATAAATAAGCTACATTCACAAGTTCTTTAACATAATAGTCCTAAAATTAGTTTTAATTATAAATGTTTTACGAATTTTATAGGATCAAACCATAAAGAATAATAAGGAATAACTAGGATCGCAGTCAAGGTAAGTAATTTATCTCACCCTCTCTTTAAGTGTTTTATGGTAGTGTACCTTTATTATGTTGCATAATTATGTCATTGTTATGTTGCATTACATGTTTAAAACGCGTTTCTCGACAAGGGACCCTATGCATTATGTTTGTTCACGATGATAAAATAAGATTAAAATTTAATTAGATAAAGGTTATTCTTCTAGGGCTAGAAGGGCATGTATGGTTGCACCCCTCTAGACCCAATTCTATATCAAGTTTATGCTAGGGACTAACAGGGTATGTATGGTTGCACCCATCTAGTCCAATCTTACGTTTATCCTAATGGTTGATGTTGGATGCGACTTTGACCCTACTAACTGTATGACCCGCTAATCATCAGATAGGTTAGTTTCCGCTTAAGTCCTCATCTTCCTACCAGGGCGGAGAAATTTACGTTGGAAGCATAACCGACCACCACATGTTATTATATGTTTTCGATCCCAATCATATGTTTTCATGACATGTTGCATGTGATTGTGCATTTGGTCACTACCTTATGTGAGTACTACTTACTGGGTATATTATATACTCATCCTATTTTACAGACTTTGTAGGTAAGGACATAATGTAGGTGGCAAAACTGGACGTCACTCAAAGGGCCAAACATTAAACTCACTATTATGGGCATATATGCATTTTGTATCACTACGCTAATGTTTTATGGATCTTGGTGTTTTGTAAAATAAACTTTTTATACAGTTTTCTATCTAATTAATAAAATTTTAGATATGTTCTTTTGAAATTTTTACCAAAACTCATCTCATGATAGAAAAGTCTAAGTATGCATGTCGTAGCGGTCAAACTATAATATGTAAGGATATGGTTGTTACATGTAACATCGTTGACTAGTTAGGTTCCTATTTCAATGGGATGCCTTAGACAACTTAATCTTAATCTTGAGTATATTATGAACTTTTGTTCACAAGAGATTGTCTTTTAATTTGTATAGGTGAGGGTGGCCAGATTGTCGACCCAATAAGCTTACCATTTTGGGGACAAGACTAAGCAGGGAGCTGGGAACACAATAATACAAGATGGAATTCACTCATTCCTATCTTAAGGGTAAGCAGGAGTGTTCCCTTAAGTGGTGTCTCCGGGACTTGAATAAAGAGCCCTACCCTCTTATTGGCCTAAGAGGAGTTTCTGTTTATTGGTTAGACCATAAACAGGTTGTTTATTAGAGAAACACTGATACTTAAGGAGCTAGAGGTAACCCAAGGGTAAAACGGTAATTTGACCTCGTTGGAGTTATGGACACTCGTGAAGGACTAACTTGCTAGTATTGGTCTATATCTGTGGACACATAAATATATCTGCAGTGAAAAGAGTGCAGCTGTGGGTCTTTAGTGGAGTGTACCCACAATTAACGAATATTGATAACTTGGTTAACGAGTTTAACCAATTAATCTCATATAGTTGGAGCTTCTGATCTATAAGTCCATCGGGTCCACTCGTTAGCTCACTAGAGGATACTTAAAAGGGATCATTTGAATTGTTCAAATTAATTTGAGGAAACTATATATTAATGAGATTAATATATAATTAATTATACATATGAACTATAATTAAATTGGAGAGCAATATTTGAATAAGATTCAAATTAATTAATTCAAGTGAATTAGATTCACAAAGAATTAATTAATAAAGAGGTTTTGTACATATACATGGGATGTATATGATAATCAAATGTATACATTAAACTAAGTTTAATGTATAAGTAGTTATTTGATTATTGTGCAAATTAAAATTAAATAAATGTTATTTCATTGTGCAAATTAAATAAGTGTTATTTAATTGGACTAATTGATTAAATAAGAATTATTTAATTAAATTGACTAATTAATTAATTAATTAATTAAATGTTATTTAATTAATTATAGAAAAGAAAAACATATTGGGAAAGGTAATTGACCCTTCTCTATATAAAAATCTCTCGTTAGCCTTTTGGGAATGCATTGAATACACAATTTTCATTGTAGAGAAACTTTGACAATCACATAACTCCCTAGTGTTATTGTGCATAATTTTCTCTAAGCCTCTCTACTCTCCAAAACCTTATTCTTCTCTCTCCCCCAATAGTTGGATATCATCTATCCCTCTATTGGAATCCCAAAGAATAACGAGGTAACTCTCGTGGTAGTGTTCAAGATCGCTTAAGGAGTTGTTCATGATTAAGATCGTTTGGAGATCCGTTCGTTGGAACCTTGGAGAGGATTGTTCGTGGCACTTGAGAAATCTACAAAGGTAAGAACCATTATAATCCTTTTCCCAATAGCATGCTAGTTTACGTGTTTATTCATTCCGTTTAGTATAATGATTTTGTAAAAATCGAATTGTGGGATGCAAGACATTCTAACATAACCCTTCCACTGCTTGATTTGATCCCTTCACCTGCACCCATGGTTTGTGATTTCTTGTCATTCGCAAATTTTTTCTAGGTATTAGGATTGGCTTGGGAGCCTTATTCCCTTGATCTGACGCTTGTACATTTTTCTTTTGGGGAGCTTGTTCACCGATGTAGTCAAGTAATCTCTCCACTGAGGCCAGAGCGGAAGCAAGATCCTGAAATTTATGCTCGTATAATTTAGTTCTCGTCCATGGCTTTGGTCTTTCGACAAAGTAGAACACTTTATCCTTCTCGGACATGTCCCTAATGTCTAACATGATAGCCGAGAATTGTTTCATGTAGTCCTTGATTGTCCCCGTCTGTTTAAGTTCTCGTAGTTTCCTTCTTGCAATAAACTCCACATTCTCGGGGAAGAACTGAGCCCTTAGTTCTTTCTTAAGATCTTCCCATTTTTCGCTGGTGCACAGACTATTCTGAATATCATTCACTTTGGACCTCCACACAACTTTGCATCATCAACAAAATGCATAGAGGTCAGCGTCACCTTTGTTTCTTCGACGACGGTTCCACATGCTTTGAAATACTACTCCATGTCAAACACGAAATTCTTAAGTTCTTTAGCATCATAGTTCCTATTGAAAGCTTTGAGCTCCGAGATCTTGAACTTGCTTGATACAATGCATGTCTGGTTAAAGGCCTGGTTCCCCATTGCCCGCATTGTCAAATTCACTTGGCGTCTTCATTTCTGTCATCTCAGCTTTGATGACATCTATTGTTGCTCTAAACTTGTCAGTTAGGTCATTGAATAACTTTAGTATGTCCTTTTGCGAACTATCAAGCTCTTTGACACGCTCCTTCATGTGTGCGATAGAGCTCATGGAGCTATCTAGGGGTGGCAAAATTCCTCACAGTCAAGTCCTTGCGAGTCCTTGACCCGATCGGGGCAGAGAATCCCCAGTTTGACCAAGGATGAGGGTCAAACTGGGGATTTAAATCGGGTCCTCGATCGGGGATATATATATGTGTGTATGTATGTATGTATATATTTACAATTTCAATATAAATATTAAATTTAGTTAATTTTAAATAATAAACATGATAAAATAATAAAATAAAAATCGAAAATTTTTTCCCTTGGGGACCTGAATCCCCCAAACGTGGATTCCCTGACCCTAACCCCGACTCCTCAAAATGGGGAATAGGGTGGGGACGGGGATTAAAAATCCTCAGAGGGACGGGGATGGGGAGTGCATCCCGGCCTCGGCCCGACCCTATTGCTATCCCTAGAGCTATCCCCACATTCAAAACTACTAGGCCATATAGTTTTGTGTTCCAACGAATCAACTCTCAGCGTCAATTCTTTTATTGGTAGCCCATCTACTTGAGCATTAAGTGCCTCAATTCCTTCGTCCTTTTCCTCTAACCCATCAAGGTGGGTTTGGAAGTATTTCACTTCATCTAGCAATTCCCCTCAGATATATAAATTGCTCTTCAATCTCAATAAGTCACTCAGACTGCAACTTCATAAAACTTTTCATTGTGGACATGATTGCGATCTTTACTAGCCAAGGGGCTAACTAAGCTCTGGTACCACGTGTCACAATCGTGATCTTTTGAATACAGTACGAGTGATTGTGTGGCACTTACTCTAATTCAACGAGCAAGTCAGCCGTGTAAAAACTGAAAGTCGCGGACAACGTCGCTATATGATGTAGCCTTTGTTCACATTTTGAGAGAAAAGGATTTTATAAAATGTGAGAAAGAAAAAGCATTAAAAACATCATTAAAGAATGCATTGAAGTCTGACAGTTGCAAGAAAACTTTGATTGCAAAGAGTACATCAATACATTGGTCGGGGAGTTGATTAGTGAGTTTCCCCTATAGTACATTTTACACAATTTCTAATATTCCTAGCTTACATATCAAAAGTGGCAAGTAGTCACTCGCATGTAAAACAACATGAAATAAAAAACAACTTGTTAAGCTAATTTCAAGACTCAAAGATAGGATGGTTGAGGATGGTTTGAATATGCGACATGGGCTAACATTACTCTGGACAAGCATGCCTAAGACACATGGCGCACAACCTAGGCAAGGGTGGCGCGACACATGAAGGATGTGGCGTTGGGCGCACACACATGCTAGGCGGACGCACAGGCATCCCAGGCGTGCGCCAAGAAACCAAGTGGTGGCACACACGCGAGGCAGCACAAACGAAAGGTGCTGACCGACGCTCACCCTGGCGAGCACAAATGGGCATGTGCACTTGGTGCACCCGAGACCATGAAGGTTTGTAAGACTCCTCAAATGTGTAATGACCATGTGTTGGACGTGCAACTACTTGATGGGATAATGGATTCATACATTCTAGGCTAGTGGTGTCCTAAAGATAGTAAGTGGGAGTGTGGGAGCTAAAAAGGGAAAGTAATGGACATGTCCCCTTCCTAAAAGGAAGGAAATGTGAGGACATGTGGAGTGGTCCTAAAATCAAGGGTAGTGGGCGGTTAGACCCACTTGAGTCACTCCCCCACTACCTCCATGTTTTTAGGCTCCCTTTCCACATATAAATAAGCCTTGGAATGCCAAGACTTGAACATAAGCAAAAACGCTTAGTTCATTTTAGCATTTGAGAGCAAGAGTGAATTCTTTCCATTTGTAAATTCTTTAAGAGTTGGTCTTGCGAGTAAATGTTCCTTGTATTGTGGTTTTTATAACCTTGAGTGAATAAAAGTGTTGTTTCCACAAAGTGCTTCTCTTCCTTCCTTTCTTCCAATTGTGAGCTAGCAAACACAACCCATTTTAGAGTGTGTTCGACTTGATAGTAACCTTTTGAGCAAACAGTGGGCCGATTAGTAGGCTGGTCAAGTGAGACTTAGTGCCATAGGGGGAAATTTTGAATTATATGCAACAACCGCGCTTCCAACCCCGTGACACTCGTATGGTACCCGTTTCGTTTTTGGTTTTTAGTTTTTGAAAATAAAGAAGTAACTTTTTAAACTTGTTTTTATTTTTGGCGTTTAACTAAGAACTTAACTATTGTATTTAAGAAAGATATAAATTATTGTAAAAAAAAAATATAAAAAATAAATTTAATTCTCAAAAACTAAAAATAAAAAACGAAATGATTTACTGACAAGAGTTAATTAATTATCCCATGGAGTAGGAGGCTAGAAAATAGGCAAATGGGGCAATCGACCAAAAATCATTAACATGCCTTTTTTTGTTTAATTATTTTTGTGTGAAGGAATGAAGATAAAAGGAAGAGCAGAAAAACGACACGTGGACCACAATATAGCCGTTAGGCCTCTGCATTGCCTTCTTCGTAGTAAGAAAAAAACCAAAGCATTCGCTTCGAATTCTCTCACCGATTTCCAAATTTCGAACAAAATGTTACTCCTTTCTTCTCCGCCTTCATCATCATCATCCTCACTTTCCGCCATTGTTGAATCCAAACACCATCCTCTGTTTCATCTTCACTCCTCTCCTCCTTTTCCTACCGCTCTCTCGCCTCGTTGGATCTTCCACTTCCGCCGATGTGCCATCAATGGAACCACCGCCGTCGATTCCTTCACAGAGAAGTCCGGTTACCTTTTCGATCTAACCGCATACGAGGCCGAGTCCTTGGCTGAATACAGCGTCTCGAAGATTGCCGCCATTTATCGGAGGAAGCCGCTACTTGTTCTTCGGAGACTTCTTCAGGTCGGTTCCACTTTTGGCCGATGGTTCGGTCTACGGCTCATCGATGATTTGAGGGAAAGGTCCGACCTCATGTTCGAGGTGAGACCGTGATTTTCCTTTTTCGCTGGAAGTCATTACTTATTATTAGGTCGTCTGTTATTTCAATCCACGTATCTGTATGAGTTTTGGTTTGTAATTCCGATGACTTCGTTGCAGGTCAGAGCTGCTAAACTTAGGAAAATGTTGGTGGAGCTCGGTCCGGTATATTCGTGTCACTTTCCCTGATTTATACTGCTTAATAGAAATATCATATTCAGAGTACGGTGGAAATTTTAATTTTCGAGATTTCGATACCCTCGAAATTTCGGTAGGGGAATTTCGTTTTCTCCCTCATTTCAAATAAAATTTCTAGAAATCTTGAAATTACACACACAATTGTATAGTTTCACATGTCAACGTCGTTTCAAAGATGAAGTTTTGTCAATGTGCTACTTTTTATAGTTTCCAACTTTTCTCAATTTTCAGCTTTATTTTCAATCCAAAACTTTCGTTTCCAAACAAATTGATTTTGAAAAAAATCACAAAAAAGGACCTATATTTATTTTTAACCTCGTTAAAAAAATTTCAATTAGATTTTCACATCATTTCGTCTCAAAATTGAATTGATGTGAGTTTTGTTTCTTTTACAATCCAAACTTTCATTTTCACATCATTTTACCTTAAAATATTCCTAAACTTTATATTATTTTGTTATTATTTTTGTATTTATTTTTTAAATTTATGTTCTTGTATTGATATTTACACAAACATATACAATGTACATCTAAATATTGTTTTACTTTATAGAAATGTTGATTAAAAATGGTTAATTATAGTCTAATTAATCCACAATCAAAGTTGCTTTAACTAATTAGAACAACTTGCATCAACTTCCATAAATTTTCATAAAGTTGTCCGAAATTCCCATCGACATCGATATTTCCATAAAATCGAGACTTCTGTATTTCATTTTCTATTGACATTGATATTTCAAACCTTGGTTATGTAAGCTTGAATTATTTCATATCTACCTTATTGGAATCTTTTCACCATAACTCTTGTCTATTTGTATCGTGGCTTTATTTGATTATGATTGTCTTGCAGGCATACATCAAAATTGCTCAGGCTGTCTCATCTCGAGCTGTAAGTTTGTTAATTTGTTTCTTCAAAGCCGCTTAGAAATTGTATGATGTCATATTTGAGATTTTATTTTACTTTGATAAGAATTGTTCAACCTCTTGTAGTTCTCTACTTGGAAATGCTTTCTGATAATCACTCTAGGGAGGGAGGTACCTTGGACCTTTGATTGAAAGGTGAAATGGGTAGTTGGTATTGAATTTGTATGGTCATCAGTACTTGCTTTGGATATTGGTAGAACCTTTTAATCACTTAAAAGACTGTTTAAGTTGCAAGTTTACGGTATCTATACATAGTTTTCAGATTCAAATTTATTTGACAAGGAAAACTTTTATACCATTATTAGCTTAGTTAGCTTTACCATTGAAAGTTGGTTAGATAGATCGTAACCATATAATGTGGCCATTAAACTATTTTGTTCTTCAAAGTGTCAAATAATCGATCTAAATTTTAATATTGTTATAGGCCTGAGGTTTGATATCAATGAGAGCCAGATATGGAGGGAGAAAACTTAATTTTTATTTTATTTTATTTTTTTAATATCCGTAAGTGTTTGGGCCAACTTATGCACACCTTGATTAATCTCATGGAACAACCTGCTTGACCTACAACATTTGGATATCAAGAAAACTCATAGGATATTAAATCCTAAGGGTAGATGGCCAATATTGATTGACCTTAGCCTTTTATCAAACCCAAGCCTTTTATTTATCACTAGGTCAACATGGTTAAAAATTTAAAGATCTTTTCTTTCTTTCTTTAGGGGGGGGGGGGGGGTTTTATCTTTGTCCCATTCCGATTCTAGTGAATTTTGATTTTCAAAATTTGGACCCTTTTCTGCTAGTTCAAAGTTTAGATGCAGACATGAGTAATTCGGTTGAAGATTTGAGATTTTGGATTCTCTATGCTGTGGAAGAGTATTTTCAAATATATTCTATTTTAAATTTTTGGAAGCTCTTGTAATCTTTTTTTTTTTTTTTTTTTTTAATTTCTGGAAGACTTAATACTTGTGATCTATTTTCTTTTTCTACAAGAATATTGCATTCTTTCATTCTTGGTATATGTTTATTCCTTCACCTTGATGTTGCAAGAGAATGTATAAGCTCATAAGAAATTTGATATTCTTTGGGTTCATCTTGGAGATGTTGGTTCCGCTATACCTTGGGGTATTTGTGATGTAAAATCTTGTATGAATGAGTTCAGAAATTTTCTATTTAATTGCTTTCAGGATCCTTATCAGTAGATCAAAATTTCAAGTTCTATTTTGATCATTCTTCTCTGGAAAGATTGAAAGAGTTTCTTTTCCACTTGACCATTCTTCTTGTGTTTTTTTATCTCTTTATAAATAAGTTATTCTTTAAGAAAAAAAAAAAGCAGAAAAATGGCACATCAGTGGAGTGAACTGAGTGAATAAACATAATATGTATAGAACTTATTTTCAAATAGCTTCATTTTTCTTCATTGATTTATATCTAAAGTCTGATTGAGATATTTTATGTGGTTTGGTGAGATTTTATTTAATGTACTTTGCAGGATTTGATACCACCTTCTTATTTGGATGAACTCTCACTTTTACAAGACCAAATAGCTCCGTTCTCATCTAAACTTGCTTTTGATATGATAGAACAAGAACTAAATATACCTTTGGATGAGCTTTTCTCTGAGATATCTCCTGAGCCGACTGCTGCAGCATCTCTTGGGCAGGTTTTTATCTTTCATTGTGGGTGTGTTGTTTTTAGGTGTAATACATTAATGATCTAGGAAAGTGATAGTTCAATGTGATCATAAAAATAGTGCACAACATCTGTCAAAGTTTCAATTTCATTTTTTATTCTCTTTGCAAAATTTTCTACAATCAACTAAACAAAATGTTAGCATGATAGTTAACAAGAAAGAAAAAATATGGTTCATCAAATGACTTGCTATTCTCTGTCTCCCTCATGAAAGCCACTAACAAAGAGTCATTAAGGGATTGAGTGTTCTCTGAAGGGAAGATTACTGTACTGATGCCTTTTTAAGTTTCTTGTTGCTGGTTCATCAAAAGCTTCTTTTATCAGGTTTTTAGTTCGTGCAAAGTCGAAGTGTTTTCATTTTGCTCTTTTCTGGGCTTGGTTGGTGGTCATTTTTTGGGTTTCTTTGGTAGTTTTTGTAGTAATATTGTTTTTTCAGTTTTTGAAGGAGGTATGTCTGTCGAAGTTGTTAGAAAACGTATCTCTATTTGCTTGTATTTGTTCTTTTTCTCTTCTTTTGGGAGTTTGTATCTTTTAGACTTTTATTTCTTTTCATTACATCAACGAGAAGTTTCTTGTTAAAAAAAAAAAAAATGCAAATATAGACAGCTAAAACAAAGGGACATTGAACAGATTAGTAACTTAAAATTTTTAACTGCGATGTGTTAGTCTTGCAAGTTTAAGTTCAAATATCATAGGTTTGCTTTCAATACATTTTTATTAAAAATGAAAAAGGAAAACTTAACAGAAGGCAAAGAAACACGGAGGACTACAAAGAAGTACCACCTAAAGGCTGAAGATAAAAAATATTGTTACTTTGGCCTCTGCAAAATAATTACTCATAAATTGCTTTGTCTTAATACAAGTACTTTCCCCTTGTCTAGACAAGTTAATTGGGTTTTCTTCTCTAAAATATAGGTTTATCAAGCAAGGCTTCGTCGTAATGGACAAGTAGTTGCTGTCAAAGTCCAAAGGCCGGGAGTTCAGGCTGCTATAGCTCTGGATATCTTGATCTTGCGGTATTTAGCTGCTGTTTTTCGCAAGGTTGCCAAATTAAATACTGATCTCCAGGTATGGTAACCTATAAACATCGGTGTAAAAGAGCACAACAAGTGAACTAACACTTTTGGTTCTTCGACTGCATATGTAAATGACCGACTCCCTCAATTTCGTTGAGGTCTAAGTGAGTTTTTGCAAAGGGTTCAACCCACAATCGCAGCACATATAATTTATCTAACTACTTTTAATATGCAGGCGGTTGTTGATGAATGGGCAACAAGTCTTTTCAAGGTATGTATTCTGTTTCAAATCTTGAACACAAGCTAATTTAAAATTAATTTTAATCATACTTCTTCTAGAGAAATAGGGTTTCTATAATAGTGCCAAGAGATGAGGGATAGGTAACGTGGATAATCAGCTTTATCTTTAAAGATAAGGGAGTTCACTTTATCATTAAAGAAGATGAGTGGCGCAATACCAAAAGACTAATTCTTGAATGAAAATGATTCTCTCTCTAAATGGGAGAGAAGGATCTTATTTATAGAGGAAATTAGTTACAAGATGTTTAACTAACTGACATAACAACTAACAATTATCTAAAATTAGCAATTAACTAACTCCTATCCTTTTTAACTAGTTATTTACAAAAGGGCCCTTTCGGCCTTACACCAATCGACCCCTCCCAAAATCAAACTCGTCCTCGAGTGAGGTAAGAAGCTAAATGAAAGTCTTTCGGAGCATAATATGGCTTCACATCAGCAATATTGAAGACTGGATTAATATGCAGGTCACAAGGCAACTCAATGAGGTAACTTATTCAATAGGGACACTCATTAGAGAAGTGCCCCACTTGACCACACCTCAAACATTTTCCCAATGTAGGCCAGTTATAAGGATTTTGAACTTTCTGCTTGTAAAGAGATCTGATTCCTTCTCATCAACCTCTTCTTGCTTTTCTTTATCCTTTTCCTTGGATGAAATTGGTGGAGTAGATGGTCCAAGGTATTGTTTTCTACTTACAGAAGCATCCCAAGGAGTTTTTCTTGAAGTTTTCTTGGAGCATAAATCATTCAACTCATCTATTGTTTCAGCATAACAAATTGCATCATCCATAACAAATTGCATCATCCAAAAAATGAAAGTGTTGTAACTTTATCTTCTTTTTGATGTCCACACGTAAGTCGCCAATGAATCTTGTAATTAGATGTTGTTCATTCTCCACCAAATTTGTTCTTGCCCCCAATCGGTTGAATTCTTCCACATAATCTGCCAATTGTCGAGGCCCTTGTCTATAGTTTTGGTATTGATTGTAAAGGGTCTGCTCATAATTGGTAGGAAGGAACCTCTGTTTCATCAACTGCTTCATTTTTTCCCCTGTTTGAATTGGCCTCTTGGCTTACTATTGCCGATTGATCTCCAATTGATCCCACCAAGTGGAAGCTTCCCCTTTCAACTTGAAGGCTACCAAATGTACCTTTTTGTGATCTGGTGTATTCATATAATCGAAAAAAATTCTCGGTGTTCTCAATCCAATCAAGGAATGTATCGATGTCACGCTTCCCATTAAAAGTTGGCTAGTCAATCTTCATTTTGTAATCATATGAGTCACCTCTATCTCCATACCTCTCTTCTCGTCGCTGGAGAATATAACTCTTCTTCTTGATCATACTCCCTCGAAGAATCCCAATGTTGGAATTCTTGTTGCCATTCTTGCCTATTCAAAACGGCTTATTGGATCTTCATGGAGCTGCCTGTGCAATCTTGGAGCTCTTTCTCGATAAATTTCTTGCTGAAATTGGAAATTTTTTGGCTGTCCAAGCACCACCTCTTCTTCACCATTCTTGCACGAATGGTTGAGCGTTCTCCCAATTTTGAGGTGCTGCTGCCAGCCTCTCAACCCTACGAGTGAAGGTTTCCATACTTTCTCAAACGCTAGTCACTGTTCCATGAATTCTCTCCAAAGAGTTCTCAACGGACGGCAAGCGTCGTGTTGTAGTTCTTGGAGAGAAGGTGGGGGTTTCTTCCACCTCTTGATCTTGCCACAGGTTGTCTCCTCCTCTTGGGTGGGCAACCCTTCATCCTGCCATTAGCTCGGATTCTTAGAGTGCTCTAATACCAATTTTGGTGCAATACCAAAAGACTAATTTTAGAATGAAAATGATTCTCTTTCTAAATGGGAGAGAAGGATCTTATTTACAGAGGAAATTAGTTACAAGATGTTTAACTAATTATCATAACAACTAAAAATTAGCTAACAATTAGCAATTAACTAACTCCTATCCTTTTTAACTAGTTATTTACAAAAGGGCCCTTTCGGCCTTACACCAATGAGGGACCACAAAATTAGTATAGTACAATTGCAACAGTTCTTATGAAATTAAGAGTTTTCTCTTAAACGAAGTCGTCCTCCCTGCTTTGATGTGAGGGAAGAGATATCCTTTTAGGAGGAACTCCATAGACTTATCCTTCACAAGTAACAAGAAGAAATACTTATAGCTTAGCTTTAAAGATCTCTTCTCTCAACCATGTCACGAGCAAGGATGAAAATATCCATCAACATGTTGATATATCCATACATCAAAAGGTTCATATTGATATTAAATGTCTATAGATATCTCTAACATCTTTTATAAATATTCGAAAACATAAAATATGTCATCTATGTCCAATATGAATAGGAATGGAATACCAATAACAATATCCATAGCTTAGTTTGGGAGTAAAAATAACTTAAATATTAATCTAAATAAATTTTATAAATTTCATGACTTAAAATAATATCTGTTGATATCGATATTTTATCGATATATCTGTAAAATTAAAATCTTGATATCAATATTGACATCGATATTTTAGTCCTTGGTCACGAGGCAGATATAATTCTTTGAAACCTTGTGATTGTATTTTTGGGTGAATACCCACCAACAAAAGGAGATTTGTCCTATTCAAACTAGTTATGCCTTATCCAGTCATCATAAATTGCTAGTTTTTAGATTTTCAGTTTGAAGTTTTTTGGATGACTGTTCTCAAGTTAAGATTGGATACAGGTAAATCGTAAATCACATTGAATGCAGGAGATGGATTACAGGAGAGAAGCAAAAAATGGTCGTAAGTTCAGGTACGAGCAACTTCATTATCACCAGATTTTTGTTTATTTTGGGGAAGAGCAATGTTTTAAAGAACTTTTGGCGACCTTGAGACTTTTTCTCATAGAGAAGAGAGGTGTAGCCTTGAGGTGGTATGAGGCATGAGCTTCATTTCAAATAGAAATAGAAATCATGAGAATGTAAAACCTTGCCACAGCCTAATATTGTAGCATTTAGAATGGTTAAACTACATCAATTATTACTATTATTTTTTGAGCTAAAAACAATACCCAAAAATTAGGGAAATAGAGAAAGAATACAGAAAAAAAATTAAAAACAAAGGGAAAACCTAGGAAAAAACTTGAAAAAAATAATACACAAGAAAATACAGCAAATATTTAAAATCAGAATTGCAAACCAATTGCAAACCATACATAAAATTTGGAAACTTGAAAAATATCTCTTAGTAATATGTGTTGAAAAATTGTAGAACTGTAAAATATTAGAAAAAATTTCAGGTAGCAATGACACCACAGAAAAAATGAAAAAAGAAAAACGAAAGAAGATAACCTGTGTGTGATAATGAACAAATAAAAGAACCAGAAAAAAAGAAGAAAAAAGAGAAGAAAACAAACTGGATGAGTGGAAGAAGAGAAAAAATAAGAAAAAAGAAAAGAGAATAGCAGACTAATAAGTATAGAATAGTAAGGTCTTCGAAATCGAAGCCTATAGTGAATATGAAAGGAAATGAGGGACCAAACTTTCCCCTCCTCTAAAAATCCTACTATTCCACTCACACCCCACAAGAGCTAGATAGACGCCTACAAATTATAAAGACGAGGAAACAGAGTAAAAATGGGTCTCTCTACTGCCCAATGATCATCCCAAAGTACGAATCCCTCCCCTTCCCCACCATACAATGGATAGGTGAACAAAAGAAGGGAGCTCTTTCGAAATAGCCTTCCACAAGTTCTGCTGAGCACCTTTAACCCTTTTGACAACCACTCAAAAGTCAAAAGGATAGGCCCATGTTTAAGGCAGCCTCGACTCAAACCGTACGCACAGATGATTTTGAAAACATTGAGGAAGAGTCTCTACTTGTTGCATCGCTGTTTTACATTTCTGATACCAAATAAAAAATAAAAACAAACTTTAAGATTTTTTTAGTTCCTCAAATTAGGGAAAATAAGTTTTAAAAAAAAAAAACTAATTTTTGTCAAATTTTGATTTCAAAATTGATGAAAACAAATAGTCATTTAAACTTTTTTGTAAAAGTAATTGAAATTGAGTTGAATTGGAATAACAATCTACTAAAATAAGATTAGTAAAATAAATAATTTTTACTTTTAGATTAGTCATATTAAAAAAATACTTAATTTACAAATTAGATTGATTCAAGGCAAATAAAATATGTATGTACGATATTCTATTTAATCTTAGTCATATACAAATTAAATATATTTTCCAATTTTTATGTAGTTATTTTAAAAAATTTACCCAATGTATTTTGTTTTAAATTAGTAATTTCTTTTACATATTTAAGTTAGTCAATTTAAAATAAGAAAAATGTAAGAAACATAATTTTATTTTTGAATATAGTCATGTTTGAACAATATGAGAATATTTTGTTTTAAACTTGACTATATTGAAATTAATTAAATCAAATATTTAGGATGATAAATTTAAACTAATCCAAAAAACTAAACATTGATAAAATACAATGAAATATTTCACAAACCCTAGATTTCTAAATTTACACTCCGTTCCCAGGCTTCCTAAACCTACACTCCATTCACAAGCTTCTTGAACCCAAACTCCTAAACTTTTGCACCCCAAGCCTAATTTTCTTAAACCTAGCTACCTAAAACCCCTACCTTAATCCCCTAGACAATGTCCCCTATGTGTCATCACCAACACTAACAATATTTATCAACATATGCAGCTAATAGGATGACACCATTCTCATATCATTTATAGAAAACAAAATATTAGATAATACCATGAACATTTACAACTAATTTGTCATCGCTAGGAAGAACTATATCATCAACATATAAAACTAATAGAATGACACCACCCTTAGATTGTTTATAAAAAGAAAGATTAATCTGGGGTGGTTTTCCTCGTTCTTTCAATCACGTGATTGAATTTTCCCAACCATCCATGTGGGCGTCAATTTTTATTACATACAAAGATTTGTGAAAATGTACATTATTTTCCATCTCTTGAGCAACAAACCTTGGTGGTTGCTTTATATACGCTTCTTGAAGATCACCCTGAAGAAAGATATTTTAATGTCAAGTTGGTACGAGAGCCAGTGATAGTAACAATTTGTAACCTGGAATTACAAAAAAGGAAAATGAAAAAGGAAAAGAAAAAAAGAACAGAAAAAGAAAAGAAAAGAAAAGACCTTTGACAAAAAGCACCATCAAGTAGAAGAACAAAGTCTTACTATCCCAAAATTCTGTGACATGTAGAAATATAGATAACTTGACGGCATCCTATTGTACCATTCATGGCAACCTACCTACCTATTACAATGTCTTGGAGTGCAAGAAGAGCGGCTCAAGATGTTTTCATAAAGGGCCTAAGATGCAAGATTATGAGCTCATAATTTTTATGGAATGAAAATATCTTTGTATTACAATAATTTATTCTTATATAAGAGAAAAGGTCAATACATCAAAGGAAAGAATCATAATAAATATGAAATAAAAGCATAAAAGATTACACCTAATTAACATATTTATGATCAACACATGCATTTAATTTTGATAATTTAATTTTATTAAATCACCGATTGACCCAAAAGCTTAATTTGATGGGTGAAGACAAATTTAATTATATATATCATCTAACACTCCCCCTCACTTGTAGGCTTTGAAATATGAAGAATACCCAACAAGTCAATTGGGGAGGAAATAACATTGTAGGGGTTTGAACACAAGACCTCTTGTGAACCAACATGCTTTAATGCCATCTTAAATTTGAGTGGAATAAATTATTTTGTATTCCAATGAATAATCATGAGATATAAAGCCTTTAAATATAGGAGAAAGGCTATATACATAAAAGGAAAGTATCCTAATAAGAATAAAATAAAATCTTAGATGATTTTACAACCCATCATCATATTTACAACCAACACTCCCCTCAAGATGGTTTAAATGATGCCATTTTAAATTTTTGTGGAATAAATTATTTTGTATTCCAATAAATAATAATGAGATATAAAGCCTTCAAAAATAGAAGAAAGACTATATACATAAAAGGAAAGTATCCTAATAAGAATAAAATAAAATCTTAAATGATTTTACAACCCATCATCATATTTACAACCTACACTCCCCCTCAAGATGGTTTAAATGTATCTTCCATTGCCAACTTGTCAATCATTTTATCAAATCGTACTTTTGGTACCCCTTTAGTCAACACTTCAGCAATTTGCTTTGTACTTTGATATGCTTTATCCTATCATGTAGAATTGGATTATGGGCTGTAGAGATAGCCATCTTGTCACAATACACTCGTATAGGACGTATTGCTAACTTGTGCTATTTTACATTTGATCGAGCAGACAGTTATACGGAAGTTTGCAAGATGTGGTTGTTCCTCAAATGTTCATGGAGCACACAACTCGTAGGGTCCTTACGATGGAATGGATAAAGGTACCATTGCTTGTCTCATACTTCGGGATATGAAACAAGTCTTGGACATATTACTTGACATATATATAAGATTGCGGCTGGCAAAATGATCCCTGGGCAGGAATTTTTTACTCCAATCTTGTCCAATTTCTTTATTTTTAACTATTATTTGTATTGTGAATTTTGATGTTTGAGGTTGACTATTTGTGATATTCTTGCAATTTGTAAGTTTAAACTTACTAAATTTTGTGAGAGGAAAATAAGAGCTGGGAGGCTATTTGCTTGGGCTAACCACGTTCTCTTTAAACAAGAACTAAAATTTTCATTTATCAGTATAATTAGGATCATTGCTCACTTATCTTTCATATTGTTTATACAGGGCGAGAAGTTGATAGAAACGAAGGATCTTTACTTGGTGGAGGTTATTCTCAAGACTAAATGAAATTCTACAACTAGACTATATGTTTCTCAAGTAATCTTCTTGTGTCTCATTTATTTTTGTAATATCTAAATATGATCTCTTTCCTAGTCCCAAACAGGTTGGGGTATACTGCTCCTTCAATCAACTTCTAGAATATGGATTCTATCATGCAGATCCTCACCCTGGAAATCTTCTTCGCACCCCTGATGGAAAACTAGCTTATTTGGGTATTATCATTAACTATATCATCTTATGCTACTTTTGGTCAGAGCGCTTGATTGTACATCTTAGGTTTTTTCCCCCATTGCTACCTGAAATTTGATATTTCTAGTTTATAAGGTGTTTTTCTAGTTTCATTTTCTTTTAACTTATCGTTGCCCAAACAAATAATATCCATCACTTTTTTTTTTTTTTTTTTTTTTTAACTTTTTTAATTTTATAACGAGAATCGAAGCTTTTCATTGGAAAAATAGAAAGAGACTAATGCTCAAAGGATTTCAATCTAACTCAAGGGAGAGAAGAAGCTTAAAAAATTACGTTAGAAAAAAAAGATATCCCAATGTGTATATTTTTTTTTGAAGAGGAAAGAATATTTTTCTCACTGATGTAATGAAAAGAGACTAATGCTCCAAAATACAAGACACTCCAATTAAGAAAGGAGACAAACACAACCAATGAAGAGTACAAACCAAATAAGATGGAAAGCCTACAACTAAGAAGCATAGAAAACTTAGAAAGAGATCTCCCATAAGAGAAGCTAAGAGACAAACTGAACCAAATTGAAATAGACCAAAAAAGTGAGACATCAAACCAAAAAAAATGATAAGATTGCATGACGCTAGACCAAAGAACTCTGAAAATGTCCATATGAGAGGAAATGAGACTCCAAGGTAAAATGGAACTTTAGAGCTCTCTGATAGACAAAAATATCACCCTGAACAAACAACAAAAGTGCTAATGACTCTAATCGGACAAGGTGAACACCATTAACAGTAACTCCTAGAGATCTAAAAAGAATTGCTCGCAATTGAAGACCACAAACCTTAACCAAAGAAGCGGATTTGTCAGGAATCAAATGAGAAGACACTAGTGATGTTGCTGTCCTATTCTCGTTACTTGAAAAAATATGAGAGACTCCAAGGTAAATGAGACTCCAAGGTAAAATGGAACTTTAGAGCTCTCTGATAGACAAAAATATCACCCTGAACAAACAACAAAAGTGCTAATGACTCTAATCGAACAAGGTGAACACCATTAACAGTAACTCCTAGAGATCTAAAAAGAATTGGTCGCAATTAAAGACCACAAACCTTAACCAAAGAAGCGGATTTTTCAGGAATCAAAGGAGAAGACACTAGTGATGTTGCTGTAATAAGCTTTGAACTTAGTTCCTATTCTCGTTACTTGAAAAAGTATGATTATAGGCTTCTGCAAATAAATCTTTTGATAGTAACTCCTAGTGCACTAGTTCTTCTATAGGAAAATCTACTTCCTCACTGCTTACACTTACAATTGTTCCTCACATCATTGAAAAGAAGATAAACCTTCTTTAGGAGAAGGGGGTTTGGATAATCCTTTAGTAAACTGAACATTTACCCAGGGAGAGAGATAATAGAATGCTTAAAAACCTTGTCAGGATCCAAAACAGGTTGCTGTTTTGAAATGAAATTCTGTTGCATTATTGAATGTGATGAAGAAATCAAAAGATTAGTATAAGACTTCTAATGCATCAGAATTACTCTATATACAATGAGGGACAAAGAGAACTTTTTTTTGAGAATAATGACAGAGAGAAGGCTTTCGCGTAAACCTTGGCTTCACCCTGTTAGTACTCACTGTAGGCTGCGGAGATGATGAATGCTTGACTTCTTCTAGAGGCTCTTATTGTGTAGAAAAATCATCAATGGGAAGAATAGGTGCAGCTACCATAGGACCACATAGTCATCTGAGTCATTCAAATTAAGGAGCAAATCATGCTCTAAGGGAACGTTTGGACAAACTTCTACTTCATTCATCTTACCATAATTCGACAAAATAAATGCTTCATCTTCTATTACCTTTTTTATCCTCTATAAATAAATGCCAAACCTTTTTATCATGTTCAACTATATATTGTTTTAAATGCTAACAATGATAGACCATGTATCTTGATGAGTTAATATTTATACACCTGCTTTACCGTCAGATTTTGGTATGATGGGTGAATTTAAACAAGAGCTTCGCGATGGATTTATTGAAGCTTGTCTCCATCTTGTAAACCGCGATTTTGATGCATTAGCCAAGGATTTTGTCACTCTTGGGTATCATGGCTTTTCTCTCTACTCATTTCCTGTTAAAGATAATTCTTTTGATACTAGACTTTTTTGGGGTGGCATTTTTCTGTCTTTACAGGCTTCTTCCACCAACGGCAGATAAACAAGCAGTCACACAGGCATTAACAGGTTTTCCGTCTTTCTCTAAAAATTTCATGTTCCAATAAATTGTTTTCTTCTTGGGTTTGATGGTAATTTTCTAAAGGGTTATCATGGGTGTTAATCTCATGTATATTTTGGATGCAGCTGTATTCCAAAATGCTGTTTCCAAAGGAGTAAGAAGTATTAGCTTCGGAGACCTTCTGGGAAACCTAGGGACCACAATGTATGATATTTCTTGAAACTTACCATCCAGATTATTGTCTCAGTTACATTATTCTTTGAAGTTCTAATCAGGGTGCAATATAAAATTTATTCATCCATAGTACAAGTGTAGGTTACAAAGTGAAGATAAGTTAGTGTATAGTGTGGTGTAAATTATTTCCAAAGTTTGGGTAGTTTTGTTTCCTTTTTCTTGGTTATTATTATGAACATGATGGAAAGCTCTCTCTTCTCTCCCCCTCCCTCACCAAACTTCTCATAATCGTCTCTCTGCCATGACCACCACCGTGCCCCCACCACCCCCCCTCCTATCCCACTAGTTCTATCCATATTGACCGAAAGTTTTTCACCCTACAATTCGATGACACTAGCAATGGCAATTTTGTGAGAATAACTGAAAAAGGCTGATCATCGGCACAGTCCCTCAACCTCTCTTGGAAAGCTCTCCATTGGCTTTCCTCCTCTTTTCACTCCCTTCGGCATGATCTCTGCAACTTCAAATTTTTTAAAAAGTTCACTAACGACGGCGCCACCCTCTGGTTAGAGAAATTACACAACAAGAATGGCTATTAATGCCGAGCTTACTCACCTTTACCACATGGGGCGCCGGACGAAGATCATCCCTCCGGAGGACCAAAAACAAGGCTGGTTTCCTTCTACTCTTTGCTATCTAATTATATGGCCGGTCGGCCCTAACCTCCCACCCAAGCTTTCAATACCACGATTGTTATGCAGCCGAGACCTACAAACCCATCAAGCCTCGTGAGATGGCTAAGCCAAACCCCCTCCCTTGAATCCCAGCCCCCTGACTGCTCCACCTTTATGAAGCCCTCCCTTGCCCTCATCTTGATTGGAATTCGATGGTGGTGGTGCAACGCCACCTTCTTCATGACTCTTGGTTGGAAATCATCTCTCTCATCTCGTTGCACGATCAATCCACTACATGATGACAAAGCTTTGCTCCATGTTTATGATCCAAGAATCTTAGGATCTCTCCTGCAACATAATGACTGGGTCTTATTTGGAAAGTTTTGGCTGAAATTCTTGGACGCCACACACTCTTTCACTTCAATGACAGCTCACCACCTCATTCAATGGATGGATTGATATTTTCGATCTCTCACCAATTCTCTGGAATGACAAAGTTTTCAAGTTCATTGGTGATCAATGTGGTGGTTTAATTTGCTCTTCAAACCAAACCGATAGAGGTATAAATCTCCGAGCTGCTCGCTTAAAAATCCGGCCGAATTCTATAGGATTCATTCCCGTGCCGCTGATATTACCTCGAGAGTTTACCGGATCGGAATTTATGGTGAATATTTGTGGGACAGTCGCGGGCCAAAGCACATCCCTTTCAGATTTCTTGTTGCCAACATTGGATGCCCAGGGCATTACTTTGCATAGATTCTCTGCCGGCCATAACCCTCCCTTTTCCGACTCCCCTTTGTCGACGACGACAAATCAGGGTAACATTAATGTGGTTACCAATGTTTTAAAAGGTTAAAGGCAGGCCTCGAGGCGTTTTTTCTTAGAGAGGCAAGGCATAGGCTTCGAAGTGGTATGAGGCATAAGCCTCATTTTAAATTAATAAGACATAATTAAATCATAAAATATATTCTATTATATATTTATAATGTTATAATACTGCTTAAAAATACCTAACATACTCAAAATTCATCATGACAAAGAAAAATATTGAAACACAAGGCAAAACCTATGAAGGAAAAAAATTTAAAACTCTTTAAAAAAAGAATAGAAAACAGTAACTATTAAGGAAAAAACTCTTTTAAGAAAATATAAAATTGAAAAAGTTCTATTAGGAAGATAAAAGAAGAGGAAAAAAAAAATCTAACCTTGGTCTTCAAGTGGTCTTTAAGTGGTTTGATTGAATTGAATTGTGTTTTACTATATTTTTTTGTAGAAGAAAATTGAAGAAAACTCTCCCAATTATGTTTAACCCAAAAAGAAAAAAAAAACTCAATTAATAATAATTTTGGTTTTAAATTAATGGGGTTTGCCGGTTCCACTTCCCAATTTGCAAGTTGGAAGGCACATGCAAAGAATAATATTTATTGTTCTCGGTGGGTGGGCCCGACCCATTTAATTTTCCTTCAAATACCTTGAGGCTTTTTTAGCCTCAAACGCCTCAATGCCATACCAAAAGGCGTACGCCTTCATTGAAAGAGGCGTACACCTCTTTTTTCTTGATGTAATTGCACACCTTGAGGCATGAGGAAGTCGCCTCGCCTCAAGGCGTGTGCTTCAACTGATTTTTGAAACATTGGTGGTTATGGATTTTTTCAACCTTCATTGAAAGAGGCGCAAGCCTCTTTTTTCTTGATGTAATCGCACGCCTTGAGGCATGAGGAAGTTGCCTCACCTCTAAGGCGTGTGCCTCAATCGATTTTTGGAACATTGGTGGTTATGGATTTTCAGCCTCTCCCCCCATTGACAAAGGAAAGTCCCCTATTAATTCCTTGCTGGTCAAGGCTAACTTGCCTAATTTACCGCAGCTGCCAATTCCTACCGACTTTCCTTTTATTGTTGCAAACCAAATCCCCAAGGAACCGTCTCCCCGTTCAACGACCTCGTTGACCTACCCCATAATTATCCCTGACCCCACCAAATCTCCTTCCCNAGCTGCCAATTCCTACCGACTTTCCTTTTATTGTTGCAAACCAAATCCCCAAGGACCGTTTCCCCCTCCAATGACCTTGTTGACCTACCGCATAATTATCCCCGACCCCACCAAATCTCCTTCCCCCTTTTTTACCCAACCCTCTCTAGTGATGGTTACCTTCAATGAAGGCTCATCTAACCTTCCCCCTCTTTTACCCAACCTTCTCTAGCGATGGATTACCTTCAATGAAGGCTCATCGAACCTTATCGAAGGCACCGAACATTTCACCACCTCGAAAAACCCAACCCACAATATTTCTGACTCGGAGGCCTATCTTACCAGCCCACTATCCCCAAAAGATGATTTTGCCCCTCACCCTTTGAATGATGCCGTGTTTGGCGATATCCCTGACGAATCCAACCATCTGATTAGCATCCTCCCCCTTGTCCCAGACGATTTGACCAGCCTTACCCAAAATCCCTTCCCTCTGATCCCACCTTCACAGCTCGGTGACCACAACAATCCATCACTATCTGCTCATTGTCCCCTTAGTTTGCGTGACTCCTCTATTCGCTCAGAATATGGCTTGTGTTTTATGGCTATTCCCTCCTTCCCTCCTCCCAAGGCTAAGAAATTCAGCACCACCACTGGTAAGTGAAACAAATATCAGCGAGAATTACAAACTTACATTTCTACATTTGTTATGATAAAACAACGGCTTTAGCCATAAGGGAGGGTGATGATGATGACCAATGAAATTCCTATCTTGGAGTGTACGTGGTTTGAATTCTTGGAAGAAACGTGCCCTTGTTAAAAGGTTGATTTAGCAATACAACCAGGCATTGTCCTCCTCTAGGAAACCACATTGCTTGTTATTGACACTCTTATGATTAAATCTATTTGGAGCTCCTCTTTTATTAGATGGACGATGCTTGATGCGATTGGTACCTCAGATGGTATTCTCATTTTATGGCGTGCTCTGGACTTTATTGTTAATGACGTTATCCAGGGACTTTACTGTTTCTATTCAAGTGAGTATGACGGATGGTTTTTCTTTCTGGCTTTCGACTGTTTATGGTCCATCAGATGGCTTGCTTCACCCTGATTTTTGGCAGGAACTTGATGATTTGGCTGGGTTGGGTGGTGATAGTTGGCTTATTGGAGGTGACTTTAACGTAACATGATGGTCATGGGAGAAATCACACGACCATATGATCCCTGTTATAGTTCTATTGTTAGAGTTTTCCATTATTGTAAATATTTTGTTATATTTTTTTTTTCCTTTTCTATGCTTTGTACACTTGTATATATTCATATCTTTGGTGAATGAATAGAATATTCTGATCTCTCTCTCAAACCTAAGTGTTTTACAATCACCAACAATATGAGACTCTTTAATCAGTATCTAATTATAAGTCGAGGGATATTCCTTGGAGTAATGGTAGTTTTACTTGGTCATGCTTCGGACCTGTTCAGTATGCTTCTCTAATGGATCGTTTCTTGATTACTAATTTTTATGTATTGCTAAGTTTGGGACTCTTAAGGTGAATCGTTTAGATCGGGTTACCTCTGATCACTTTCTCTTGGTTCTGACTGCCGACGATATTGCTTGGGGCAGCCCATTTCGTTTTGAGAGCTCTTGGCTTCAGATTCTTTCTTTTCAGCCTCTTGTTGAGTCTTGGTGGGGTAATATTTCGGTTGTTGGGTGGCCTGGTCATGGCTTGATGATGAAATTGAAAGCTCTTAGAGGGCGTTTGGGGCAAAGAGTTGAAATTGAAAGCTCTTAGAGGGCGTTTGGAGTAAAGAGTTGGTTATTATAGTCCTAGGTTATTATAGCTGGGTTATAATAATTTGTGTTTGGGGTATAGATTATTTTGGTTTGGGTTATAATAATATGTGTTTGAGGTGTAAACTCTTTTTATTTGAGAAGGAAATAGTAAAACATTGTAGCAATGAATAAAAAGATGATGAATGTAAAATAGTAAAAACTATAACAAATAGTAAATACTGTAACAAATGAGGGTTTTGAAATAGTGTTGACTGTAGGTAATTGGGGAATACAAAATAATATTTACTATAAGAAGAGGTGGTTTGTAGGAAGAGGTTGTCATTATAATCTTAGGATAATCTTTGCCCCAAACACACCCTTAAATTTTTCCTTTGAAGGTGGTATCAAACTCAACGGCAAGCAACTTCTACTTCGCCATCTCTTCGTACACAACTTTGTATGCTGGACAATTTGGTAGTAAACTTACGGGGGGTCAATTAACTGCTCAGGAGCTGCGCATCCATTGGAGGCAACGTTGTAAACTTAAATAGCTCATTGAGGAGGATGAAAATACTTGTTTTTTCCATCGGATTGTTGCTGCCCGAAAAAGAAAGAGTATGATTACGGAAATTCTCTCTAGAATCGGACAAAGTCTTTTGTCTAGTGATAGTATTTAATCTGAATTTTGTGATTTCTACTCTAAATTTTTCACTAAGAAGCCTAGTGATCGCTTCCTTCCTACTAATGCGGACTGGAGTTCTGTCTTTTTTGTCCAAGCGGCAGACCTTCAATGTTTGTTTTCGGAAGAAGAGGTTTTTACTGTTGTCTCATCTCTAGGTGCGCATAAATCTCCTGGTCTAGATGGTTTTTACTGCTAAATTCTTTAAATATTTTTGGCCGGTTTTGAAGGGTGATATTATGCATATGGTTCAATACTTTTTAACTGCTGTAGTATAATCAATGCCTCTCTTAATGGAACTCACATTTGCCTCATCCCTAATATGCTTTGACTCCAAATTAGTCTTAGATTTCAGCTTATTAACCTCATGAGTACATACAAGATCATTGCCCGTGTTCTCTCTAATCGGTCGAAACAGGTTCTTCCTTCCACTATTGCTTCAAATCAACTTGCCTTTGTGGAAAATCGACAGATATTGGATGCTTCTCTCATGGAAAACGAGTTGATTGATGATTGGTTTCATAATAGGAAAGATGGTGTGGTTATTAAGCTTGACTTGGAAAAGGCTTTTAATACTGTGGATTGGGGTTTTAAGATGTTGTTCTTTAGGTCAAAGGTTTTGGGGTTGTTTGGCATTCGTGGATTCAGGGTTGCATTTCTAGCACCAACTTTTCTATCATTATTAATGGCAGGCCTCGTGGCACGATTAAACCTTATTGTGGTATTAGACAAGGTGAGACCCCCTCTCTCCTTTTCTTTTCATCCTCGTGGTTGACTGCTTAAGTCGTCTCTTGGACCATAGTTTGACTAAGAAACTAATTGCTACACACCCCATTGGTGATTCCTTTTTTCTGAGTCATCTTCAATTTATTGATGATACCTTGCTTTTCTCTACTGCTAATCGATCGACTTCGACTCATCTGTTTGAGGTTATTCATGTCTTTGAACAAGCATCTGGTTTGTCTATTAATTTCTCTAAGAGTGAGTTGTTGGGAGTTAACCTTCCTGAGGATGATTTGGACTGGATGGTGAATTCATTTGGATGCAAAAGAGGCCATTGGCCCGTGACTTATCTTGGTCTTATATTGGGAGACAACTCCAATTCTATGAGGTTTTGGCACTCTGTTGTTGAGAGAATTCAACAGAAGCTCCATAATTGGAAGTATGCTTATATATCTAAGGGCGGAAGGCATACTCTCATCCAGGCCACCCTTTCAAGCTTGCCTACATACTCGTGCCCCTGATGTTATTAATAGATTGGAGAAATTGTTTCGTGACTTTCTTTGGGAGAGTTCCCATGGTGAAGATGGCATGCATAATGTGAATTGGGTGGGCAACCACTCAGTGTCCTAAGCTTCTGGGTGGCCTTGGTATAGGTAACTTTCAATGTCGTAATTCTGCTCTTCCGGCCAAATGGATTTGGCGGTTTTTACATGAACCTAATGCATTGTGGAGGCAACTTATTGTGGCTAAATATTACTCTTCTTCGTGTATATGGCCATCTATTACTCGTACTTCGGCCAAATCCTCGTGGGGGATTAGTTGTCAGATTGTTGATCTGGTTGCTTCTCGCACTCAATGCTCCCTTGGCACGGGTTCTACTATTTCTTTTTGGAAAGGCCATTGGCTTACTAGGTCTCCCGATATTACGGTGGCTGAGGTGTGGCTTGCAGATTCTGAGGGTTGGAACCTGCATCTTCGCCGTAATCTTTGTGATTATGAAATTCATGAATGGGCTTCGTTATCTATCTCTATTACTATCTACAGTCAGATTTCGTGCTGTGCCTGATTCGTGGAGATGGTTAATAAACCCATCTTCTTCGTTTTCCGTGAAATCTTTCATTGATGACTTAATGGTTTTTTCTGAGCCTCCTGTGAGGAGTTTATACTTTGTCATCTAGCGGGATAATTACCCTAAGAAAATGAAAATTCGGATCGGGAAAGATTGCCGTTCTGATTGTGTACATCGATGATATCATTTTATCAGGAGACGATATAACAGAGGTTGTCAGACTAAAGTAGAGAATGGCGGATGAGTTTGAGATATTTTCTTAGTATGGAGGTAGCGAGATCGAAGGACGGAATATTCGTTTCTTAACAGAAATATACTTTGGACTTGTTAAGGGAAACAGCGATGATTGGATGTAAACCCATTGATACTCCTGTTGAAGTAAATACTAAGCTGGGAGATTTTGTTGAAGGAGTTCCAGTAAATAAAGAGTGGTACAGCATCTCGTAGGGAAATTGATTTACCTGTCTCATACTAGACTAGACATATCCTATGTTGTCAGCATGGTCAGTCAGTTTATGTAGGCTGCGTACGAGAAACATATGAAGGTTGTTACTCGGATTCTAAGGTATTTGAAGTCTACTCTTCGAAAGGGCTTAATGTTCAGAAAACATGACGAGATGTATTGAAACTTATACTGACTCAGATTGGGCAGGATCCGTTACAGATAGAAAATCAACTTCAGGATATTGTACCTTGTGTAGGGTAATCTTGTTACTTGGCGAAGTAAGAAACAAGGTGGATTGCTCGAAGTAGTGTTGAGGTAGAATACAGGGTTATGAGTATGGGGATATGCGAAAAGATATGGTTGAAGAAAGTTTTGTCTAATCTTCACCGGGACAATCATGGTCCCATTAAACTCTATTGTGATAATAAGGCAGCTATTAGTATTGCCACAATCCTGTGCAACATGATAGAACCAAACATGTGGACATTGATAGACACTTTATTAAAGAGAGATTGGACAGTGGCAGTATTTGTATTCCCAACCTTCCTTTGAACTAATAGGTTGCTGATGTTCTCACCAAAAGGTTACTAAGACAGAGTTTTAACACTTGTGTTTGCAAGTTGGGTCTTAATATATTTATGCCCCAACTTGAAGAGGAGTGTTGAAATAAGGTGTATTTGCCCTAAGGGCGTAAGTCGTTTTGCCTGTTCCTACTATATTTAGGTTTCTGCCAGATCTATTTATATCTGAGTCTGTAGTGTTTTGTAGTGTGACAAAAATTAATAAAGTTCTCCTATCATGGTTTTTTCTCCTTGACCTAGGGTTTTCCACGTAAACCTGGTGTTCTTTTTCTTTCCCTTATTTTTCAATACATATTACCGGTGGAAGATTCTTTGATTTCTTTCCAGTCAAAGTTCTAATAAGAGTGCTTACTTCTACGTATAATCGAATAATATATTCTTGTTAGAAGTCAGACACGGTTGAGTAGGAAAACTAATTCATGCAATTGAACTTCGAAGGAGAAAAAAGTGGGAAAACTAATTCAGTAATTGAGTTCACTTCTTCAGGACTTATGGTGGTTGGATGCGAGCTTGTTGTCAAAGCAAAGTACTAATTGAAGATTAAATTTATCATTATTCAACATTTGTGCTTCGTAATGATTTAGCATGGTATTAGAGGTATAGGTCTTGTTTTCGAACCCCTTTTATTTCCTCTCTATTTGAAATTGACAACCATGCATTGGCTGTTTTGCAAATTTTCTAGCCCACAACTGTCCTGAAGCGAGAAACCAGCATATAGCTTGGAGAGAGAACACCAAGAGGAGGCTTTATGATGAGTTGATTCAAAATGATCTAGCTATGAAAGATACTTCCGGTGGAAGTTTCTTTGATTTCTTTCCAGTCAAAGTTCTAATAAGAGAGCTTACTTCTACGTAGAATTGAATAATATATTCTTGAAAGAAGTCAGACGTAGTTGAGTGCAGTTTCTTGAGTAAATTTTAAACGGTTAGGAGTCAGACATGGACGTTTACCATAATCTATTAGTTTATTGTTTGGTTGTGGGAGGAAGGTATTGAATTCACTACTCACTCATGAGCTCGATCTAATGAAATTAAAAAAATTAATGTTTATCATGTTGTGAAGTCCCTGGCATAGCAAGTTTTGTTTTAATAATATATCGTTGCTTCAAGCATGGCGAGTTTATTCTCTGCATTTTAACAACTTGTCAAGCTATATATTTTGTGGGGACATACTTGATAAATTATTAATTTCTGGATGCTGGACACATTCTCACCTAAAACTTTTCGGTTATTGTAGGCTTCCCATTGACATTTTTGAAAATTTTCTTGCAGGTATAAATTCAAATTCCGTATACCTTCATATTTTTCTCTCGTCATTAGGAGGTAGTCATACTTATTTTGTGAGATATATATATAATTTTCAACAGTTAAAACTATTAGCATTATGTTATCTAGTTTTTATGTACGATGTCAGTAAATAATCATTTTTCATTCACTTGGTATAACATCTAAAACCATTGGTTTAAACTCCTTCGTTGATGGATGTAGCCTTGCTGTACTGGAGGGAATTGCTGTCAGCTTTAACCCAAATTACAAAGTCTTGGGCAGTACATATCCATGGATTGCTAGAAAAGTACTGACTGACAATTCACCCAAGCTAAAGTCCTCCCTGATGTCCCTGCTTTATAAAGTGAAACATCCTTTGCTTTGTAAATTAAATCTTTACGCATTTGTGCATTAAACTCTGGTCCTTTCAAATATAAGATGAAGCATTCAGTTGGCTCATTTTATCTGTCTTCATGTTAGGATGGAGTTTTCAGGATTAACCGTTTGGAGTCTCTGATTACAGAGGTGAGATTTTCTATTTTATTGTATCTGTCAAATTATAAATTTCAACTATTTTTTATATATCTTATTTCCTTATTCGTATTTAGCTCTTAATCAATAATTATTTCCTTGTATGATATTTTCTTTTCGAGCTTGTTTTCATTGTAATTTCTATTTAGATTAGTCTTGATTGTCTTCCTCATTATTTTTCCTTTCTTGAGATAGGCATTAGAGCCTTGAGAGTTTTTTTTTTTTTTTTTTTTCCTTTCTGGTTGGCTCTTATAGTCGGATTAGGTTTATTCCTTTCTTTTCATTGTGAACATTGCCTTCACACCCATTGAACGTGTGGGTATTTTTGTTTTTTGGGTATTTCTTTTTTCTGTCATTTGTGGGCTAATTGCAGCATTATAGGGATTCGAAAATAGGATCACTTGCTCGGATACCAAGTTGAAATTTGGAAGAAAATATTAATTTATTCTTCTATATTTATGTATCAAATACAAGGCCTTCTTAAATAGAAAGAATGCCAATTACCAATAAGGAAGAAATCTCACATATAATATTACAAAAATATAAAGGAAATCCATCAAATATATTATCAAAGTTCATAGATTTGTGTTTCAGCTGTTGCCTGGTTTAGTGTTGCTGAGGGAGAAGGATCATAACATTGAGTTGCTGTTAAAGAGTATCCCCGATGATAGTTCGATCTTATGAATATCCATAGTTTGAGAAAGATGAAATTAAACGTTTAGTGGAGGAGATGTTAATAGTAGTGGGCATAATTCAGCCAAGCACTAGTGTATTCCCATGTCTACAAGGTCTTCTTAAATAGAAAGAACAATTACCAATAAGGAAGAAATCTCACATATAATATTACAAAAATATAAAGGAAATCCATCAAATATGTTATCAAAGTTCATAGATTTGTGTTTCAGCTGTTGCCTGGTTTAGTGTTGGTGAGGGAGAAGGATCATAACATTGAGTTGCTGTTAAAGAGTAGCCCCGATGATAGTTCGACCTTATGAATATCCATAGTTTGAGAAAGATGAAATTAAACGTTTAGTGGAGGAGATGTTAATAGTAGTGGGCATAATTCAGCCAAGCACTAGTGCATTCCCATGTCTAGTGTTTGTGGTAAAGGAAAAAGATGGCAACAAATGATTGTGTTGGTTATTGGGTACTGAACAAAGACAGTTCCAGATTAATCTCCTAGTCCAATGGTTGATGAACTAGAACTTTATGGGGCTGTAATTTTTTTGAAGATCAGTCTAAAGTCGGGGTATCACAAAATCTGACTAAGGGCAGGTGACTTTTCAAATCTGCTTCCAGAACTCATGAGGGGCATTTCGAATTTTTTGTGGTGATGCTCCTTCAACATTCCAAGCACATGAATGATATGGTTGTGACCTTTACTGCGTAAGTTTGTCTCAGAGGAATCAGATATTAAAAGAGAGCTATATCTTGTTGAAATTGATCAAAGATCACTTGTTGTAAGCAGATGGTGATTGTAGCTTAAGTGGTGAGATGTGACTAAGGTAGGGGATTGGGGATATGTTTGAAGCTTAATCCATATTACTAGGGAACGTTGATTCAACTGATTAATTCTAAGTTAGCTCCACAATTTGTAGGCCCATTTCATGTAATTACCCGGGCAGGACTTACTGATTATTGTTGTCTGAGAGAGAGCACGAGTGCACCCAATCTTGCATATTTCACAGTTGCAGAAAGCCATTGAGCACATGTTTCCTGTTGTGCCACTTACGCTATGGAGATGTTGATTCAAGTCCAACCAGAGGAGCTTCAAGTTGGAGGTGCTGATTTGTGGAAAAGGTGGGGATGTTTCGGATGCCACTTGGGAAGATGCTGCCCATGTTGCCAGTTCCCTGAATTTCACGGAAGACAAGATTGCTCTTTTGGGGGTTGATTAGTGATAGACCTTCTAGTACACATGTTTGTAGTACACATGATAGACTTTGATTAGTGATAGACCTTCTAGTACACATGTTTGTAGTACACATGATAGGCCTTGATTAGTGATAGACCTTCTAGTACACATGTTTGTAAGAGAAGGCACGCGAGATGATAGGCTGTCCACTCTTTGTTAAAAGGGTGGTCCCATGAGAATATAATTAAACATGGGGTGTGAATAGAGGGGAATATATAGTCTGAGAAGGAGAGGTCCAGAGGTATACTTTTTGCTTAGTCGTCAATGTCTGGGAGATGTACTTGGAAGAGAGGGAAGCTCTCTAAACCTTTGTTTGACTCGGTACTTTTATCTGATAGACCTTGATTAGTGATAGATCTAGTACACGTTTGTAAGAGAAGGCACGCGAAATGATAGGCTGTCCACTCTTTGTTAAAAGGGTGGTCCCATGAGAATGTAATTAAACGTGGGGTGTGAATAGAGGGGAATATATAGTCTGAGAAGGAGAGGTCGAGAGGTATACTTTTTGCTTAGTCGTCAGTGTCCGGGAGATTTGTACTTGGAAGAGAGGGAAGCTCTCTAAACCTTTGTTTGACTCGGTACTTTTATCAGATAAGAAAATCCCAATTGTTATCATATTATGTCTTGATAAATAACCAGTTGAGTCGAGGGATTTTGATGGTTGTGAAGTAGATTAGGGATTTGGTGGAGTCTTATATTGACTTGCTTTCATAGCTTTTTCTTATACATGATCATGGCTGCAAGCCTGTGGTACTTCTTAGAATTCTCAATAGGACTCGGAAGCATCTTTAATCAGGCACAAAAGAGCCAAATATATTGTTAATGACAAAGATTCAATAGATTTTTCTTGGTCAACAATCAGTTGATTTGTTTGTTGACCACAAGGGATTTGACGGAGCCGCCATATTGACTTGTTGCTTTGCTCCATTGCTTATCGAATTCATCAATGTCTATAATACTTGTATCATCAATCAGTCAATTCGTTTAATGTCTTGTGCATGTGAAAAATTGGTATATAATAATTTTCACTTGGTTGTATCCTCTTCTCAAGCTTCCATTCTAATGTGTGTGTTTGTGTGCGTGTATATATATATTACAATAATAATGTTCCTGTGGCAGTCACTTCGTGCTAGAATGGAGAAGTCCTCACTGAGAAAAGATGTAGAGATTCAGAGTAATAGGATTGTAGTCAAGGAAGTCCTTTCCTTTGCACTGTCTGAGAAAGTATGATCTAGTTTCTTTTTGTTTTCATTTGAGTAATATCTCCATAGAATTCCTTTATGATGAGCAACTTAATTTTTTTTCTTTTTTCTTTTTTCTTTTTAAAAAATTAAACATGTTATACAGGGGTCCTTCCTAAGAGATTTACTTCTCCAAGAAATAGCTAAGGTAAGTTTCTTTGCATATACATGCTTTCTCCTTACACCTAAGAGATTGTGAGAAAATTATGGCTAGACATAAGATGTAATCATGATTTGAATTCGATAGATAGTCTATGGTAAAAAAGAAAGTCATTTGACCACTCAAATGTTCTCATGTGTCTCCAATCTACTAATATTCTAATCATTTCATCTGAAAAATTCTAAGATTCTTTATATATTCGTCCTTTCGCACAAAAGCTGCTGCCAAATGCCAATAGTCAATCATCACGATATCTTATAGCTCATTTTATGTAACCTTGACAAGTGAAGTGATATTATGGTTAGTACACGTGTTTTCGGGTTTCTTTATTGGAGGTGTTGTAAACTTATCTAAGCAGTCCCATGGTCCAAGTGTATTTTATACTATGATTTAATTATAAATCGGGTATAGTTTTCTCTATGATGAATTCTTAGCCAAATGATGAAGAGAGAGGATTTATTTATACCTGACACATACCATCTTTCCTTTTTTCTCTTCGTGTTCCTTTTTTTTTTTTTTTTTTTTTTTCCCTTTTTGCGTGTTTGTGGTGGGTGGATCATTGCCAGGGTTTGGATGCATTGGGATTAGCAACATTGGATTCCATAAATTCTATGGCTGCTACAAGGATACCTTTTGGCTCTTCAATTTCTGTCTCTATGATGAGCAAAGAAGATGTGAACAACTTGAGAACATTGAGTCGCCTTATATACTTGCTGTCAGGATCTCAGGAAAATCTTTCCAACCAGGTTGGTAATTCTTTACTATTATTACTAACATTACTAGAAAAGTAAGAATTAGCAGACAAAACTAAGCCCTTTTATTAAAAAAAATAGAAAGACTGTTTATGCAAAACATAAATTTAATAAAAGGGAAAGACTGTTTATGCAAAACATAAATTAAGTTTACAGGGATATTGTGTGTTTGTTGAGTGAGGAGAGAGAGCCAAACGAGTATCTTAGGTCTCGTTTGATAACCATTTCGTTTTTGTTATTTGGTTTTTGAAAATTAAGCCTATTTCCTGTCATTTCTTATAATGATTTGTATCTTTCTGAAGTACAAAGGTTGAATTCTTAGCCAAATTCCAAAACCAAAAATAAAAGTCTCTTTTTTAAATTTTCAAATTTGGTTCGATTTTTTAAACCATTGGTAAAAGGTAGATAACAAAAGAAGAAATTTGGAGCTAGAAGTAATATTTATAGGTTTAATTTTTTAAAATAAAAAATAAAAAACCAACTTGTTACCAAATGGGACTTTAATTTTTTGTAATGTCTTCTTAATTCCTTTGGTTATCTCAGTGATCCTAAAGTGCAAAAAGGGGTAGACAAAGCCAAAAAGAGCCTCAAACTGAACAAAAGGAGTTTTTAAAATGATATTAAGGTTTTACTTGCAATTTTCCAAATTCATTTTTATCTCTACATTTTCCCTTTTTTTTTCTTTTTTTTTTTTATTTTTTTTTTTAAATTTAATTTTGTCTTTGGGAGTTTTAAAAAACGTCTCTACTTGTAATTATAGCAATACCAGGTCAGGTTTTTCATCCAAATCAGGAGTACTAAAAAATTTTCCATCCAAATGCAAGCCATTTATGGTTTAAAACAAAACTAGTAAAATACTTCTACGTATCTAAAGTCTTGTTTGGTAACCGTTTTGTTTTTGGTTTCTGGTTTTTGAAAATTAAGCCTATTTACTCTCAATTTCTTACCATAGTTTTCATCTTTCTTAAGTGAAAGAGTTGAATTTTGATATAGCCTAAAGGGGATAAAGGGAGAGAAATCTTCAATAATAAAATCAAAGTCTTTATCATGAATTAAAAGTTTTCAATACAAGAAGACAATCTTCTGTTTATAGAGAATTAAAAAGCAAACTAATAAGAAACTAATCCTAATCAATTAAGGATCTGACCAAGATACATTAATTTATTCTAATCCTACTACATCAAATTCTTGGCCAAACTTCAAAAACAAAAATTAGATACATTACTTTTTGAAAACATTTTTTTTTTTTTTTTTTAGTTTTCAAATTTTGGTTTGGGTTAAGCAAAAAATTTAGAGGTCTAAATCAAAGTTTATATGCTTAGTTTTCAAAGGCTAAAAATCGAATGGTCACCAAACGAAGCCTAAATTATTTTATTATCTGTTTCTTTATGACCTATAAATTCTGTCATATACTGATTCCAAAAACTCCAGCTACAAATTAGAAATTTTTAACCTATTATACTCAGTGACCTGGCATGTAATCAACCATGCATATGCATGTTCACAGATTTTTATATCAGAGCTGACGCTAACTTGTTGACCCTTTTTACCACGGTAGATAATTTTGCGGGGAGGTAATAACAATCAGCTAATGGGTTTCGATGAAGCATCTGTACGGGAAGTTTTATCTATACTTTCTGTTATTCCTGAGGTATGGATTTTGATAAACGTCCTTCCATTTAAGAAAGACAGTATATTCTGGAAAAATATCTTTTTGGGTTACATTTTTACTCTAAATTTTAACTTTAGGTTTCATTTTGGTCCCTATGTTTTAAATTATACATTTTTATCCTTAAATTTTGAGTTTAATTTCCATTTGGTCTCCAAATTTATATATTCTACATTTTTACCCTCGAGTTACTAATGTTCACTTTTGGTCCTTGGCATTAGCTTCTGGTTAAATAATTTAAAATAATTATGATGTGACTTTTTCAATTAATTTGAATAGAGACAAAAAAATTAATGAAAACTAATTTGAAAACAAATTTAATTTAAATTGCTTTAAATTGGTTAATAGAAAATGAACACAAATGACTAAAAATGTGAAGATATGGTTGTAAACTTTTGAAGCTTCTGGATCAAAAAATCTAAACCCAAAACTCAAAGGTTAAAAATGTAACATTTCATACTCTATTAGACCAAGTGGAAACTAAACTCAAAACTCAAGATAAAAGTGTAATATTTTGAAACTTAGGAGAACCAAATGAAAACCGAAATCAATCAATACTTAAGTACCTTTTCGTTTTTCTTTTTATTTGAATCGTCTATCATTTAATGTTTACCGATCTCTTTTTGATGCATTTCATAATGGTAGCTCCCCCCAGAATCACAGCAACAAATACTTAACCTACCAGTAGAGGTTGCAAGACGTTTGGTTTCCCGTGTTACTGCAAGAACCCTTAGAAGGTTGTGGAGCTGAGTAGCTATTTGAATTGGATGGGATAGAAAATGTAATCTAATATTCAAAACATATAATGTCCAAAATGTCTTCATTCATACTAAACTGGAAAATTTACCCCTTTATTTAGTTTTGGCTCATGACTTTATATATGACATGGAATTCCAGGATTAATGATACCTAAGTGCCTAGTTTATTTACTTTTACCTTTCATCACAAGTTGCTGTGATGAAATATTGATTTGGCAAGTATTTGAAATATCACATCGTGTTGGTTGGTTAATGGAGAGTATGGTTTGTGTTTATGTCGGACTGATATGGGGAAGATTTAGGAATTGAAAATCATTTTGACTGCGTTTCTCTTCACGTTTCGTCTTTGTACAAATTCAATTTCTGTTATTTTTGCTAATCTTTTTGGGAAAGTTAATAATTTTCTACAGCCTTTCTCTACTTGTCATGGTTTTAAATATCGTTTGGCGTTTTCATATATTCATGAGTTCAATTTCAACATAAGAAAGAGCGGTTTATATTTATGATGTTTGCGATGTGGAAAAATATACATTTTGAATGTATTATAATCTCTTTACGTTTCACGTTTCATCTTTGTACAAATTGAATGTGGTTGTGTTATTTTAGCGAAGGAAACTTCGTGTGAAGGTAAAGGCTTCATAACTACAGTTGCTCTCCAGGGACACTAAGGTCATCTGTAGCCAAGTCAATTCTTGTGTAACGTAAGATTTGACAATGTAGTAAAAAGAGCTTTTTGTTTTAGCATAGAATTATGTTTCTTTCTTTCTAATAGAATTGTGCATACTTCAAATCATTTTTTTTTTCCGAAAATTCAAATCATTCAAGTTTGACATGATCAATCTTGCGATCTTTCTTGTTCGAGATACGTGCACATGAAGGTAATTCGATTCTTACTTTCTTTGAGTTGGTTGATTTCAAACTGGTTTTGGAATTTTCGTGAGTTTTAGTTCTTGTTAGCTTTGTTTATTGGAGAGGTTTTTAGATACAACCCTCAATGGTTTCTTAACAATATTGGAGTTTTACACTTAAATCGGAATTATGTTTCCTTTTTTTAATCTTTAAATGAAGTGTTTCTCTTCAATTGGTTTTTGAATCTGTTGTTCATCAGTCAAGTTTCGTATTGTACCAAACAAAAGTGGTACACTTATGCACACTAGTTACTTAAAATTTTCTTTTTTTCTTTTTTTAAATATTCATAAGTGTTCATGCCAGTTTAAATGTACCTCGACTAATCTCATAAGATAATCTGTCTAACCTTATAACATTTGGATGTCAAGGAAATTTGTAAGATATGGTGGCATTTGAAAATACATGCAACAATATTATGATAGTACTTTTTTTCGTTTGGTAATGAATATGGTGGCATGTTTACACTAGTTTTAATCAATCAAAATTTAGTGCATATTTGGGAGACTTTAAAATAGTTCAAATTATTTTTGATTCAAAATTCAACATTCTCTTCTAATAATTTAAGGATGAAAATTTTGAAATTCATTTTTCATACAATTAAAATTGATTTTAAATGGTTAAATATTTTGAGAGTCATCTTAATCATTTTAAAACGGTTGACAAACATAAATTTTAGTGCCTATAATACAAAAAGTATATAAATCATTATTTCATGATGATTGATCATGTAATCTAATGATCAAGAAAAATCATTTCAACATCATGGTGATTAATTTCTTCAGTTCATGGTAATTCTAATCATCAATTTCTTCAGTTTATATTAATTCCTACTTAACACTAGTATTAATCGTAAATAAGTTTAATTTTGCACATCTGTTTACATTATTTGTTGGCAGCCAATTCTTTAGATCTATTTTTTAGGTAAATCTAGAGGTTATTTTCAAATAAAGAAAAATGAGTTAATTTACTTATAAAGATAGTAAAATGTCATTATCTATTAGTGACAGATCACGATAGACATTTATTAATGTTAGTGATAGATCTCTATCATGATCTATCAGTGATAGACAGTGATATTTTCATATACTTGAAAATATTTTTAACAATTAGAGCGAGCTAAAAGTGAAATGATGTATTTTCATATCATTATTAAAAATCACGGTTAACTATTTTTCTAATTTAGTACAAAATGCACTTTTGATCCCTTACTTTTCGAGTTATGTCTATTTGGTCCCAAAAGTTTTAAAAAATACATTTTAGTTCCTCCTCAAGTTTGCAAAATAATTCTAAATGAATCTCAACTTAACTTTAAACTAACGAAATGTTGATTAGATCATTAAGTGGTGACAGACGCTAATTGTATTTGATGATGTGTTAATTACTTTTGAATACTTTGGAAAATCATTTAAAAAAATTATTGAATTATTCATCCCTAAAACTCTCCGGTTTCTTCTACCGTCGACAAAAGAGTTTCTTCTCGTCTTATCGTCGCAGCTGGTTGTGCATTGTCGTCGTAGTGATATCTTCCGGCCTTTGCAACCAGCCATTATTGAAGTCTACTGCAACCTACCAACATTGTAGCTAAAACTGGATGCACCACCTAAACTGTAACTTTGGTGTGCGCCCAAAATTCTTTCAACTTTTTCTCATAATCCTTTTGTAGAGCTCCAACTCAATGTTGAATTCAAGCTACTGCATCAATTTACAACAAACATTTTGATTAAATCTAAAATGTCTATGGCCCTGTTCAACGGGTTTTTTGTATGGATGGCTTTTTTTGGGGGATTTAAGGAAAAATTGGTATCTTTTTTAAATTGAATGAAAAGTGGTCTTTTGCTTATGTCAACATCTTGTGAATTTACTCATTCGACCCTAAAACTCATCCACACACTGTAATTTATAAGTTTTCTTGATACTTGATACTTAATACTCGATACTTGATCCTCGATCTTCGATACTTGATCCTCAATACTTGATGCTCAATGCTTGATGCTTTACGTTATATGCTTTATGTTATATAATCTATGCTATATACTAACTACATGTTATTCAATCCTCGATATTTGATGCTTCATACTTTATGCATTACACTTTATGCTCTATCTTATACTAGCTACATGCTACTCGATCCTCGATATTCTAGGCTCTATGTTGTATGCTCTATGCTCGATTCAAAAGTTTACTTGAAAAAAGAAAAAAAAAAGATGCAAAATGAAGAAAATAGAAGAATAATGCATTAGGGTTAAAGTGGTAATTTTACACAATGATGACATAAACAGAAGGCCAAATTTAATTGCTTTTCAAAATGGTATCCATTTTTCATTTATGCCTTTTAGTTTGGGCCATCTATCCCATTTAATTCTGTTCAACCCATTCAAACATGAATTGCTCTAAATTTATTAGAAGTTAACAGCAATACCAATGGAAAAGAAGGGAAAAGTTACATTTCCTTTTCCTTGCAGTTTTTTCAAGTTCACAAAAGGAAAAACTAAACCTAGTGTATTGAATCCTGGATGAAAACGCTATCCAAGATTATGTAGTTCCAAATGAAATTATAGTTTCTCGATTTACATTTAGCAGAAAATTAAGACTTTGTTTCATTTACATTTCTTATCATGATTTGCATCCTTCTAAGTATAATGATTGAATTTTTAACAAATTTTCAAAAACAAAAATAACTTTTTGAAAGCTACTTTTTCTAGTTTTCAAATTTTGGTTTGGTTTTTTAAACTATTAGTGAAAAGTAGATAATAAAGAATAGAAATAATGTCCATAGGTTTAACTTTCAAAAACAAAAAAAAAAAAAAAAAAAAAAAAATGGTTACCAAACGAAACTTAAATAAAGATGTTTCAAAAAGAACTTAAAAGCACTCGAAAAAACCAGGTAAAAAGTGGCATTTTTCACATGTAATGTTCAAGAAGGCCTTTTTTTTTTTTTGGGGCAAGAAACACACATAAAGATGACAGATTTTCAGAGTTAGAACACTCAGTGGGCATTGATGGTTAGAAACTATTTGTTGACGACAGAAGAAATTGAGGAGTTTAGGGCTGAATGATTTAATATTTCTTTTAATTCATTGTTTTAAATGATTTACCAAGTAATTCATTAATAAAAAATTAATTATTAACAAGTCATAAATACAATTAGTATCCATGTCAACACTTAACGGTCCAATCAACATTCCATTAGTTTAAAAGTCAAGTCAGAGACCATTCCAAATCAACATTTCATTAGTTTAAAAGTGAAGTCAAAAGACCATTTCGAATCATTTTATAAATCTGAGAGACTAAAATATATCTTTTAAAACATCAGGACAAACAGACATCAACTTCAAATCTAGAGGACCAAAAATGTATTTTGCTCTTTAATTTATTATTTCTATCCATAAAAAAATAAAAACGGATCTAATAACTCCTAGCTTTATTAGGATCAAGCCAGTGCATACTAATACATCAATCTTACTGTCAATATCATTCACCAAATGTTTTATTTTTTAAACATAAAATGAACAAAACTGACAAATTATGAAAACATTTTATCCCCAATCGAAGTAGAGGAAAAGAAAATAATAATAAAAATAATAAAGCAACAAAAATGGCTACCAATGAATAAAAACTCAAAACCCAAGAATCGTTGTTAATAGTAACTTGCATTATAAACTTGTACCACCACTTAAAAAAATATACTCTTTACATCCAAAAATTACTCAAAGATATTAATATTCACATTTTACAATTTAATTTTTATCTTTTTAAAATTTTTGTCAACTTTTTTCATTTTTTTTTCATTTTCTTTTTTACAAAGTTGAAAATTGGTCATTTCCAGATTCATAAGGATATGCATCTTTGCCACAGTCTAACAGCTCCTAAAAATACCCATAAGATGGCAAATAATGCTCCTACAACAGAGAAGAGAAAGAGCCTACCCTTTCTGGTCCTGCCAGTTCTCCTACTCATAAGAGATGAAGAATCAATTGCAGAAACCGTCGTGCTTTTCATACTTATTCTCCACTTACTCAAGCTCGATATTCGATCAAATGATGGGTTAACCAGACCATTTTCTGCAGCTGATGCAGGGGTAGTAGGTATAGATTCAACAAAGGCCCAGAGAGCAGAAGAGACACGACTAGCAGAGCTGTCCTCCCCTACTTCATTTTGATTTGTTTCGGCCACAAAATTTGAAGAGTCACACAACACACCTATATATATCCATAAACTACTATATTAGCAACTATTTCATGCCATTAGATTTATAGAATTGCTTCCCAACACTGGAAAATGTATCGTTTTCCATGAGAGAAAATTCCACTATATACCTGAAGTTCGTTGCAATTCTGATAAAGCTAAGCCATTTAAGGCTGAATCAGGCTTAGGCATTTGATTGTAGATCTGGCTGGCGTTTGCACCATTGGGATTGGATTGAAACTGACCATCCATGGGGTTTGCCAGATTATTCGCATTTTCATTCTCATATAAATCTGAATAGTTTCCAAACTCAAAAGAACCCAAATCATTAAGGAACATGGCTGCATCATGGAATTGATCAAGGTCGTAGAGACCGTTTAACTCTTCAGACTGCAAGTTCCCAGATCCAGATGGTTTTTCAGTATTTGATAGATTAAATTCAGGACCACCAAGATCATCTAATTCCAGAAAATCGTCCTCAAATAGAAAACTAGTTAGTTGAGAAACTTTCGGAGCAGATTTGGCCTCATGATTCTGGAATGGATGCAGTTCAGAGATATCTGAGTTGATGAAGTCACTTTCAGGCGCAATACTTGGCTGCTGCTTGGAATTAGACACTTCAACTGATCTAGGAAGGATATGCTCTTGTGAATGTAGATCAATGGTACTCACAGGATCTTCTTGACAACCACCCTATCAAGAAATAAAAAAGAAACTAGAAGTTAATATCTCATTATATATTCCACTGGGGTGTATTACATAAAAGATGGTGGTTAAATTACAAGTTTAGTCCCTAAAATTTCAAAGTTGTGTCTAAAAACTCCGTTGAAGTGCTTATGTGGCACACAACCGAACAATGTAAAGATTATAATTGCTGCATTGGATAAAATGGATCAACAATTGGGGTGGGTTTTAGGTTAATTGTTTGCCAAACATGTTAAGAAAATCCAGTCTAGGGCAATTTTCAGAACATGCGAAGAAGGTTGAAGTAATGATTCAAATCTCAGAACGATTGAAATCCCAGAATGGTTTTATGGAAAATTGGGAGTGATGAGAAGTCAAAATTTTGGATTTCAATCGCCTATATTTTTATGAATCCCAGAATGATTGAAATTCCAGAACTGTTTTGCCTCCATTTTCCTTGAAGGGGAAAAGTGTTCCGAGGAGTGGTATCAACATCTATGAGAAAGGAAAGAAGAAGGCATTGGAAAGGAAGAAGATAAAGAAAAAAAAAACTCAATCACTCCATCTTTTTGTCTATGTGCGAACATTCTTTTTAAAGGTCTTTCTGAAATTGGTGTATATCAAGCCTAGTTTTAGAAATATTTAATAGAAACTCAGAATAATTACAAATCGCTGTTCGTGATTGTGTTCGTGCTTCTCTACTTCCTTCCTTTCTGCTTCAATTCCCTTTGTTTCCACTTTCACTTTGATTTTCCCATTTATGTTTCAGTTAATTTTGGTTCTCTAATGGTTGTCATTAAATCTCACTTTTGCTTCTCCTCAGCAGTTTAATTGATTCGCGACAAAACAAAATAGGTACTTACGTTCTCCTTCATGTTCTGAAATTTTACCCCAATCCATCCCCAATTGCCTTAACCTGTTTGGCAGAAAAGAATGCCATAAAGGCCACACTAAACCTGCCCCAGTTTTAAACCACGGCAATTATAGACTCATATAAGCTTATCCCATGTGGCAATCGTCATTCGACAAAATCTTACATGTAGTGTGTCCAATATACGCCCTTAATTAATGTAGTTTGATGGCATTAATGGTAGGGACCAATTGGACAAATAATTGAAAGTTCAAAGACCTATTAGACACTTTTTAATGTTTGGAAACCTATTAGACACAACCCTAAAAGTTAAGGGACTAAACTTATAATTTAAAACAAAACATTCTTCTTAAGAATTATTAAACATATATTAACAATTGCACTACTGTATTTTCAACAGCATATAAAAGGTAGCATTTAAAACAACTAACCAGGGATAAGGAGTTGTCACAAGGACCAGCTTTTGGAAACTCGAATAGGGCCTCATCAGAAATTTGTTTCATCCACATATCAAGATTATCCAATGAAAAATGTGTAGCTTGGCAAGTCTCTCTCTCAATGACAGTGGCATCCATATCAGGTTTCTCAGCAGGTATCTCTTGATCATCAGAGTTATTAAAATCACAGAATTCGCCATCAACCCAGTCTTCTTCTTTAAATGGTGCTCCGTATTGCTCACCATTTTTCGGACCAGGTCCACTTTTTTTGTAGACCTTATAAACAGCATAATAACTCTGAAACAAAGAATAGAAGAATTTAGCAATCAATAGATATACAAGGAAAGACTAATGGCACCGACCGAAGAGGAAAAAACTATGAATGTGAGAACATGCTAACCTGTACATTTGTACATCTGCTCAGCTCCTCCTCGTCCATAGTGTATTCATGCATCACCCAGTCGGTACGCTCACCCTTAGGGGCGCGACCTCTATAGAAAACCAATGTCTTCTTGACTCCAACATTGCGAGAATTACATGCCACAGTACGATCCTTGCCAGTAACTTTCCAATACCCATGTCTGGTTGCCCTATTTGATTTTGCCCCATTTAGGTACTTCCCATCTCTTGGACTGAAAAAAAACCATTGTCTATCACCAGTTTTCAGCTTAGAAAGCCCTGCATTGCATTCAATAGTTAGAACCTATGCGGAAAAATAAGGATTTAACTTTGCCTGAAAACGCTGAAATAAACAATAAAAAAATGACATAGCAGTATAACACATAGTTTCCACCTTCATTATAATAACCACCATATTAAAAATAAGCTCAAACTATAAACATAATCCAACAAATTATCAATTGTATCTAACTGAAACCAGTTGCAGGAATGAGAAACCAGATATAATTACCATCCCAACAAAGACTTTCATACAACATTAACAAAATTCGAAAATAGTGAACAACTCAGGCAAGAGGTCGGTTCCATTTAATCAAATCAAGAAATCACATAAAAAGATTTAAACAAACACGAACACCATATCACTTCCAGCTCCAAGATAAACAGGAAAAATCCAAACTAAAAATCAGAGATTAAAGCATCATGTCCAAACGTATCAAAGGACAAGAATCTGCGTCTGCACATAACCATAGACCAACCAATCGAATAAATTTCACAAGGAAGCACTAGAAATGCAAGATACAAATTACCCAAATGAACAAATTCCAAATTAAAGTCGATCACTCAACCAAATGGAAAAACAATCCGTCGGAAACACAACGTCAATTTAAAAACGGAATCGGAAAAGAAAAGAGGTGGATACCAGGCAATTCCTCGGGGTCCCATTTGTAGACGTCGATATCGCCGACGACGTCGAGCTTGATTTTTCGGCCACAGATCTTCCTCTTCAAATAGTAAAGTACAAGCTCCTCATCAGTGGGGTGGAAGCGGAAGCCCGGCGGCCAGGGCTTGTCGTCGTCGGCAGAGCTCCGCCGCAAGACCTCCATTGGTGATCGGAGAGGGGATTGAAGGGGATTAAAGGGTCGAAGAATCTGAGATTGGGGTTGGGAGAAGAGGGGTTTATGGGAGTGGGATTTGGTCAAGAAAGGAGAAGAGTGTAGGGGACGCAAGCAGGGTTTAGGGATGTGTGTATCTAAAAAAACCTTCTCGCTTCATTAAACTCATTTGCATTTCCACTGAATTTACACCTAATTTCCTCTCCACGAGAGTTTTCTACATTTTTACATATTACTTTTTTCTTTTTCTAATTAACTCGGAATTTTTAGGGGTCTTTTTAAATATAAAAAAATATTTAAAAATATTTACACTTTATACCAAAAATTTTTAAAAGTATAAAATAGGTGTTCATAGGTTGGGTTGGGTTGAAAGACTTTGTACCCAATTATTTGGGTTGTAAATTTTTTCAACCAAAACAACCCTTATTAAAAAATGAACTCAACCCAACCCAACCATGAAATATTTGGATTGGGTTGGTTTGATTAATCGGGTCATTTATTCAAAAAAAAAAAATTCTAAAAAGAAGAACAACGTAAATTTGTAAAAATCTTATTTAATAATTTTCATATATTGAATTAAAATTAACAATTCAATTTCAATTTATATAGTTAATATTTTCTTTCTAAAGTGCAAAGAAACTGTTGTTGAATAATAAATTATTAAAAAAATATTTGAATTAAATAAAATTAAAATCAATACATGTATAAATAATGTATTATATGTAATAAAAAAATATATTTTAAAGTTAATAATAAACTCGGGTTGATTTGAGTTATATTAAGTGAACCTATGAACCAACCCAACCCATAAAATTTTCATTTATTTGAACCCAAGTTGGGTTGGGTTGATCAGTTTTTTCGGGTCATCGAGTTTTTTGAATACCCCTAGTACAAAGCATTTTTAGAACTTTTTGCTATAAAGTGTAAATATTTTTAGGATTTTTCTAGTTAGAAGAATTTTTCATTTTTGTAAGTACTATAAAAGTACGAAAAAATTTCATATACTACAATAGTATGAAGTTTTTTATATTACCTCAATATATGGTGGGACACGTTAATGGACTTTAAAAATAGAGTGAGACTGATTGACGCGGATTTAAAAAATTTTATAAGGTGAACAAATAAACAGTACCATATTATTTCTACTTATTATGTGCCACATCAACACACTTTTAAAAATAAAATGGGACCCACTAACATTAATGTGGAGTCCACAAAATATTAATGAAGACATATTTATAGTTTGAACAAGAGAACTATGATGGGTACTACTCAAGTACTAGAAAAGTTTTCCATTTCTAGTCCAATTGTTTTATTAGGTTGTCCTAATGTCATTTATTCTCAAATGAAATCAAAATTGATATCGAGTCCAAAACAAAATATCTTTAGTCCATCAAAATTCCAAATTGTTACATTTTCATCTCCATGTTCATGAAATCTTCATCTTGGTTGGAATCAATTGAAATTTCTTCTTCTCTAAATTTGCTAATCTCCAAACAATCCTCTAAATTTGGAGGATTATCAGAGAACAAATCTTCATTTTTCACTAATTCTTGCTAGAAAATGTTTCAGGAAAAAAATCTCAATTTTATGGTTTTTTTTTTGTTATACGTTACATACATTTCAACTACATACATACTTTTTCAAATATTCTTAACACTTATCACTTGTTTCATATGTGAATTCAATTAAATAAAAATAAATTTTACAAATTTTTGCGTATTAATAATGTACTTAATGTAGACAAAATACTATTAGTATATAATCAACAATCATATAACATACTTTAACAGTCACTAGTCTTACAGTAGTTGGAAGTGGTTGTCGAAGTTGATTATCAAAGATGATTTTCATTGGAGTCTATAGTCAGAGGTGGTTGTCGGAGCTTGAAGTTGGTCGCATGAAGGTGGTATTGGAGCTGGTCGTCGGAGGTGGTTTTTGAAGCCTAGAGTTGGTCTCGCGAAGTGGTCGTCGAAGTTAATTATCGAAGATAATTTTCGCCAAAATGTGTGTTAGAGGTGGTTGTTGGAGCTTTGGTCGCATGAAGGTGGTATTGGAGTTGGTTGCTGGAGTTTATCGTTGGAGGTGGTTGTCAAAGCCTGGAGTTGGTCATTAAAGTTGCTTGCTTGAAGGTGGTCATTGAAGGTGATTTTCATCAAAGTTTGTATTCGGATGAGCCTATGAAGGTGATTGTCGAAGTTTATAGCTGGAGGTGATTGTTAGTGATGGGAATGTCCTAAAACTCGCAGTTCGTATTTACTAAACCATTCTCTTTTCGCAATAAAATTTTTATTGAGACTTCATTCAATAAAAGTGTTATTGAAATTGCATTCTATTATAAAATCCAATAAACAAAACTGATGGCTATAGTATGAATACTTGAACTTTATGTAGAGACATAAAACATGATCAAGTTTTAGTGTATAGCCAAAAAGGTTTATAAGTATATGGATGAGATTTAGTACCTCATCTTGGGGACACAATGGATGCAATCCACTTTGTATATTAATACAAACGATGTGATTCTGAAATCATTCATGTGGAGACATGCAAGTGGAGGCATCCTATATAAAAGACGTTTTGCATAAGACCGAAACACGAAATAGTCACTTTTCTTTATAACAACTGTTTACTGTTAAAACTGACTATTTCAAATCGATGGCCTAACGTAACTCGATCTTAATCTTGAGCTAACTATGAACTCCTATTTATTTGGGATTATCCTTTGATCTGCATAGGTGAGAGTGGTTCAACTTCACCGCTCAATAAGCCTCCCATTTCAGAGATAAAATCGGATAGATAGCTGGGGACATAGTCCTACAAGAAGGAATTCACTCCTACCCGTTTTAGGGTTAATAGATAGGTTGTTCTCTTAAGTACTGATTCCTGGTCTTGAACAAAGAGGTCACACCCTCTCATGACAGAGAGGGATATGGTTTATTAGTTGGACTATAAACCAATTATTCAATAGAGGATCAGTGGAGACTTAAGGAGCAAGATGTATTTACAGGGGTAAGACGGTAATTTTAACATAACTGTAAAAACGAATGAACTGTGAAGGATCGACTTACTGATTATGGTTAAATCAAGTGGACAAAAATATATTTACAGTGAGGAGAGTGCAACTATTGAGCTATAGTGGTATGTCTCGGTAGTTAATGAACATTGATTAATTCGATTTAAAGAGTTTAGCCAATTAATCTCAAATTATTGGAGCTCATGATCTATAAGTCCCTAAGATCAGCTCTACTAGCTCATAAAAGATTAAACCTTGAATTAGTATATTGAGTGAATTTGAAATGTTAAAATTAGTTTAGAGTTTGGATAATTATATTTGATATAATTAACGTTTAAACGTTACATGGATATATTTATTAAATTTTTATTACATTTAATTTAATTATATTTAAGAATTGAATTAAATTAAAATTGAAAATTTGGTTTTAGTGAATTTACCCCAAATCCATTTCTATAGTAGATTTTCCCATAATCTAACACCTAAGGCCACCAATTTAGTGCTATTTGAAATGACAAATAACTGTTTAATTAGTTTTACATGTTAAGGTTGATTAAATACTTGAAAATCAATAAGATTTGAGCATGCAATTGAAATTTTGGAAAATCTTCTGCTAAAAAAAAAAAAAAAAGTTTTCCTGTCAAGCCCTCCAAATTAATCTAAATCTCCTGTTAATTGGTGTTCCACCACTCAATCCAAGGTTGAGATTAGTAGAGAAGATACTCTTGATGGTATGAAGAAGTTGAAAATCAATTTCGTGGAAATTGCAAGAATCAAGTGGAAATCATCAAAGGTATCCAAAATAAAACCCTATTCTTTGAAAAACTTATTTTTAGCATGTTTGTCACTCAATTAATGTAATTATAATGTTTAATGGTTATGTTAGCTTTCGTTTTTTGCTTGATTACTCTAATAGTCAGAGTCTACAAAAGTGGTTGTCGAAGTTGGTCATCAGAGTTTGTTGTCGGAAGTGGTTACAGAGCTTGAAATTAGTCGTCGCAGTTGGTTGCGTGAAGGTGGTTGCTAGAGTTGGATCACCGGAATTGTCATCGGAGGTGGTTGTCAAATCTCAAAATTGGTCATTGGAGTTGGTTGTGCGAAGGTGGTCGGTAGAGTTGTCATCGGAGGTGGTTTTCGGAGCCTGAAGTTGTCAGCAAAGGAGGTAGTTTTTGAAACCCGAAGTTGGTTCCTAGAGTGTGACAGCTATACTCGCCAACAATGGCCGATAGATGAAACCATTGAAAATATTAGAAGAATGGAGAGTTGGGGTGAATTGGTATACCAACTCAACTCTACCAATATTTAAAGTTGATAAGTCAAACATTGATCGGTATATTATACCAACTCAACTCATATTGGTGAGTCAAACACCCCCTTATTAGTTTGAAAATCAGGTTTAATTTTAGAAATTAATTTTAAGATTTAGTTAGAAGGAAAAGTTAGGGTTTGTGTTATTGTTTTCTTGAGAAAAATTTCAATGTACTTGTAAATTTTCATAGATTATGAGAATGCTTACACCATGTTACATTCAGAAAGATAATCAAATACTAAGGAAAATGATGGAACAAGTGGTGGTATATCTTGCCCTAATGAGTAGGGGAAGGAAAGTATTTCACACGTTTACTGTCATGAACAACATGTAGTATGTTTATATCAACAGAGTCTATTGGGCGACATCTTCGCCCGTCAAGAAAAAGCATATTTTTTCTTGATTTCTTATTGCAAACGAAGAGACATTCGCTCTAACGTTGTATGCACATCTTATTATTAGTTCAAACTCATTATATTTTATTCTACTTAGTTTATATATTTGACGTAAAAAGTCCTCATAGGTAATTCTAACGTCGACAACCAACCTTTGCAACTAGCAGCCTCCTCCATAATCTTTCTCAATCTTCTTTCACTCACCATCAACACAAACAAATGCGTGGGACTTATTGCTATGGAAAAAACAAAAACAATAAAATCAACAATGCAAACTAAAACATAAAAAGTGAGAACGTTAAGGAGAAGGGAATCCAAGCATAAGGTATCTAAATAATTTGTGTGGACATAGAGGATTTTGTAGAACCATTTTTCATATAAACTTGTGCAAACCAAATTCTTTGTGGATATTTTTGGTGTAAATTATAAAATAGATCATGAATAAGGGAAGAAAATTAAAAGAAATAATTGTTAAGGTTATTTCAAATATAGTAAAATAAACCAAAATATTTACAAATATAGTAAAGTGTCATTATCTATTAATAGACTCTTATAGACTACTATCAATCGATCACCTATTACTAATAGACACTAATAGATGTTTATCAATGTTTATCACTGAGAGACAGTAACATTTTGTTATATTTAAAAATATTTTCAGCAGTTTTTTCATTTAAAATAATTTCTCTAAATGTTAAGGAAAATAAATCAAACGTGACATAAAAAAAAGTGTAATGTTTTACTTTAGTTCTTGGTGTTGATCCCACCTGAGAAGTACCTAGGACGTGGAATTAAACAAATGGACGAAAAAGGTGAAAAACCTTTTGTGCTATTTCCAACAATTACCAAACTTTACCCCTCTTTGGAACCTATAGATTTGTGAGAAGTTCAATTCTTTTGTCAAATAAATAAACATTTTTTTGTTGGGATTTGTACCCTAAAGATTCATAATTAATAAGTTATTTAATTATTTCATTTGTAATAAGAAAAAGAGACAGTTGCAAATAGAACAACCATATTCAAAATATTAGCATATATAGTAAGAGTTTTTTAAAAAATTACAAATATAGCAAAATCTATCAACGTTAGACTTTTAGCGTTGATAGATTCTCATAGTGATAGACCATATCATTGGTGGTCTATCACTGATAAACCTTACAAGTCTATCACTGATAAACTTTGCTATATTTGCAATTTTTTTTGAAAAAATATTGCTATACACTTGGTTATTATCCCTAAAATTACTACACATTATAGTTATCTTTAAAAAAAAACCTATTACAATAAAAATCAATGATATTAAGTGTAATATTGAACAGTATGTGGTTGACATATGGTGGATCATGTTCAAGAAATAACCTAAAAAGTTTATAATATATAGATTAGGTTGGATGCCCTATATTGATGACACTATGGATATGGCCCATTTTGTAATTGTTACAAATGACTTGTCTAAATCGATGGAAACATGTGAGTGAGGGTATCTTATATGATGAGTTTATATAAGACTAGACTGCTAAATACTTAATCTCTCTTTGAAAATTTGTTATCAAGAAGATAAACATTTCACAAGATGATCATAAGCGATTCGATCTCAATCTTGAGCGAGTTATGAACTCTAATCAGTGAGGGCTCGTTTTTTGATTTGCATCGATTCAAATGACTGATAGTCGATTCAATAAACTTATTATTTTTAGGACTTGACCAACAAGGAGCTGGGGACTTAATTTCACAAGTTAGGATTCACTTCTTCCCATATATTGTAAGTATAAGTATATGAGTAGTTCTAATGGGGCCATATCTTTTTACTAGCCTGAGAGAAACTTGATTTATCATTGGATCATAAACAAATTTGTTTATTAGAGGATCAATAATACTTAAGGTATAAGAGGTAATTATATGGTTAAAATGGATATTTGTAGGATTAAAATGGACCTTTGACCTAACTATAATTACAAACAACTAGTATAGGGCCAACTTGCTTGTAATGATTATATAATTCATGGAAACAACTTGTCCTATAGTGCATAAGAATGCAATATTAAGTCTATAGTGGAGTGATCTATAGTTAATAAATGAAAAGTAATTGATTAAAGAGTAAGTTAATTAATTTTGGATCATTAGAGCTTATATTCTCTAGATTCATGAGATCCCCTTAGCTCATACGAATAATTAAGGATAAACTTTGATGAAAGAAAAATACGAAATGTTAAAATTAATATTTAATATATTTGATATATTAAGGGGACATTTGGGACAAAGAGTTGGTTATTATAGTTGGGTTATAATAATTTGTGTTTGGGTATAGATTATTTTAATTTGGGTTATAATAGTTTGTGTTTGAGGTGTAAATTATTTTTGTTTGAGAAGGAAATAGTAAACACTATAGCATTGAATAAAAAATGATGAATGTAAAATAATAAAAACTGTAGCAAATAGTAAATATTATCGCGAATGAGGGTTTTGAAATAGTGTTGACTATAGCTAATTGGAGAATACAAAATAGTATTTATTGTAGCAAGAGGTGGTTATTATAATCTTAAAATAATTTTTGCCTCAAACACACCCTAACATACTTATTGTATTTGATTCATTAAATATATAATAGAATTTTTAATGTATTAAGATACAATAAATTAAATGATATATATCTTAAAGGAAATTAAACAAGCTCGTATCGATAATGTCAATTTTAAATAAGGAGACATTAAAAAAAAGTGTTATCAATAGCAATAATGTTACCGTTAGAGTTATTGTTATTGATACCACACCTTAAAAACCTCTAAAGACGTTGATGGCAAGCAAATAATCATTTTGATTCGTTTAGAGAAGTACGACATCGAAAAGACTAAACTGTTGGGGTTTGTGCCCTAAAGTCTCGTGTCTAGTAGTTTGTAAACAACTTTGTATAAACACTTGTGATGTATAATATAAATGATATTTACTTCACTACTTGACTTTGCACATTTAGATTTTACCACAAACCAATAAACATAAAATCCCTAGTTATCTATATGTGACTCAAGCATGTATGTGGTGACATACAAATGGATCATGTCTTGAGTGGTAACCAATATGGTCTGTATTATATGGATATAGGAGGGAAACCTTATCCTGGTAACGCTATGGATGCGACCCGCTTTGTGGAATTGTCACAAGTGTTGTGACTTGTCACAGATGGTCTGATCCTGATCATTCGTGTAGAGGACATGCGAGCGGAGGCATCCTATACAAAGAGTTTGTATAAGACCTGACCATGAAATGTTAACGTCTCGTTATATAAAAACATTCATAATTGAGACTTTACTTCACTAGGATGACCATAGGTAACATGATCTCAATCCTGAGTGAGTTGAGAACTCCTGCCATTGAGAACAGTCCTTTGATTTGCATGGGTGTGAGTGGCCAGAACACCGACTCAAACCTACCATTTTGAGGATTCGTTTAATTTGGGAGCTGGGAACTTAGCTACACAAGATGGAATTCACTCATTCCCTGAGGTAGGGCCAAGTAGATAGATAGCTCTCTTAAGGGCTAATTCCAGGGCTTGAACGATGTGGCGTCATGCACCTTCTCATAGCCCGAAAGGTGTTCACACATAGTAGGACTATGTTGTATTGTTCATTAGAGGGATCAGTGGTACTTAAGGAGGAAGATGTAATTACATGGGCAAAACGGTAAATTGGCCTGCTGATGATTGGTTATATCCAATGGACATAGAAATACATCTATGGCAAGAAGAGTTCAACTGCCGGTCTTTAGTAGAATGCCTAGCAGTTAACAGATGGTGGATATCGTGACTAAAGAGTTTAGTCAGCTATTCACGTACCATTGGAGCTTCGAGCCATAGGTCCATAAGGTCCCCTTGGTAGCTTGGATACAATTTGAGAGTCAGTTTTTGGCAAGTGGGAGTTTGATTATATATGATATAATTAAACGAGTTAATTAAATATGATATAATTAACTTTATGTATGAGATACATTAATTTGGAGGAAATTGGATATAAATGTGATTTATATCTAGTAGAGGAAAAAAGATTGTAGTTAATATTTGATATTAATTTACAAGTTATGAATGTGATAAGATGACGATTATAAAGGAAATGGGAAGGTACCTCTTCGTTTAAAATAATGGATGAGTGCATTATAAATAGCAGACGTTATATTGATCTTGGTGTGCGTGGATATTGTGAATAAGATAATGTCATCGTTTAGAAAATCAGTGCCTATACGATAGAACTGCACAATCGCTTACATATATGATATTCTAATCGATCGCATACCGATTACACCGTCGCACGCTCTTATCTAAACGATCGTTTATCTTTTTCCTAAGCAATCGTTTAGCTTTCGGTATTTACTAAACGATCGTATAGACGATCGCTTAGTTTTTCCTCACGATCGTTTTAGACAATCATTCTCCCTTCTTTCTACACGATCGTATAGACAATTGCTTACTTTTGCTACACGATCGTATACTTTACCTAAACGATCAAGCATATTGTCTATGCAATAGACGACTGCATCTCCCATTTGCTTGATCGTTGTGTACGGTCTCTCTTCCTCCTTCCCTTTACCAAATCCAAACAAAGCCCACACTTTGGGTTCTCACTCCAAGAATACTGAGGGCTCTAAGTGGTGTTGTCTTCTTCGATTCCTTTTGTCTGAGTGGTGACGGTTGGGCTTCAGATTCACTGTGAAGAAGAAATCTTCATTTGGTATGATTTCTTGATCCCTTTGCATCATGAAAGTATGTTTGAATGTATATGCGATAATTCTGTCACAATAAATTGGAAAGATCTGCTTCCGCTCGTAGGTACTCTTGAATAAGAGTTCCTTCATAAACGTCAATTATCCTAATAATGGAACTTACGAATACATTTTTGCATTTATTTAGTACATCGATAACGATAACGATAGCAAGAGCTATATCGATAACCTTATGTGTTAGCTGTTGGAAGGCCAAACTATTAGTATATGATTATCATTATCGATTTCGTTATTTTTAATTTTCAAATTGATCAACAACTGCATGCAATTGTTACCCTTTGCTTAGGGAAGTGCAATGGTTTTTAAAATCTGAATCATATGTTTAATGCCACTAGTTGTGCTCCCTCGTCTCCCTTAGACCATACTCTTCACCAAATATAAATAGAACCACCATGTTTATCGTTACTTCTAAAACACTTTCATTGTTAGAGGAAAAAAGTGGTTAAACACAACCATTGATTCTAAGGATGAGCGGTTCTTTGAATACCCAACGACTCCTTTTGCACAATAGCTCAGAACCGTCCACTCGTTCCACACCTTCTACCGACCTAAATCCTCCATTGAAGAAAAGGGTTCATCATTGAGATAGTTTAGAGCTAATTTGGATGGCCAAGTAGAATGCAAACAATCAGTAAAATAAATCAAAGCAATAAAGAATGAACACCAAGATATATAGTGGTTCGACCAGTTTGGTCTACATCCACTTTGAGAATCAGCTTGAATCAATTTTATTACGAGCAATGAGAAACTTACAATTACAGATAATTAACAATAATCACCAATCTATAATTTGATACCCACTGATATCGAGATATTTGCACACAACATCGACTCTGAAACCGAGAACAACCCACTAAAAAACAGCCCAAATCAAGAGCACTACCCGCCTCTGACCGGCGAACCACCACGCACAGACCCACAGCGAACTCACGCATAGACCGACTCGTGCTTCATCAATTGCTGATGACCAGCGAACCCAAGCCGAAACCACCGCTTATTGACCGACGAACCCACGCCGAAACCACCGCCTCACTGGACAACCGCCTCTTCTATCGCCGACTCGCTGGACATCTGTCTGCCATAGAGCTGACTTACCCACTGGTCTGCGTGCGTCTCTCTTCTTCTTCAAAACGACTGCTACTATATTGCTCTTGAAAAACCGATTGCCACACCCTTTTTTTTCTTGGAGTCTCACGATATTTTCAGCCCTAAAGAAGAATATGGGTTTAATTACAAAAATTCCATTTTCCCATAATTACCATAATGCCACTGGACCTTTAATTTCACCAAAAACCCAATAAAGCTCACTTAAATTCCTTGTTATTTTCTACAAATCTCCTTCATAACAAGAATATTTAAGTGCCAAGTTGATTCTTCAATCTCCCTATCATCCAGATTTAATATTCAACCCATCTAATAGGTATTTAAACCTATGGGCTGGAAGAATCTTGGTCAACATATCTGACAAATTCTCAACTGTATGAACCTTGACAAGTTCAACATCTTTCTGGGCCACAACTTCTCGAATAAAATGAAATTTGACATTGATATGCTTAGATCGTTCGTGATGAGATAGATTCTTCGCAAGATGAATAGCACTCTGCATTATCACAACGGACGATAGGAATGAACTCCTACGACAACAACTCACCAACTATCCTTTTCAACCATACTACCTCTTTCATAGCTTCACCCACAGAAATATACTCTAACTTAGTAGTAGACAAAGCAATAACTGACTGTAGAGCAACCTTCCAACTGACCACATTACCAAACAAACGAAAAATGTGACCTGATAGTGACCTTCTTTTGTAAAGGTTTGCAATGTAAATTGCATCCGTGAAGCCTTCTAACAAATGCTGATTTATCATAATCGCTAAAACACAATGATACACTGGCATTACCTTTCAAATATCGAAGCACTCATTTAACTGCATTTCAACGCTCCTTCCCAGGATTTGACATAAACCTTCTTATCATACTCATAGCATATCCCAAGTCAGGCCTAGTACAAATCATCAAATACATAATACTTCCAACAACATTACAATAGGGAGTATTAGACATCTCTAACTTTTCTTATTCAGTAACAAGACACTGAGATGAAGAAAGCCTAAAATGAGATGCTAAGGGTGTCAAAACTGCCTTACAACCAGACATATTATACTTCTCAAGCAATTTTTGTACATAACTCTCCTGCGAAATGGTTAACAAAACTTTTTCCCTATCTTCTTTCACATCCATGCCTAGATTCCTTTTCAGTTCACCTAAATCTTTCATCTCAAATTCACTACTCAACCGTTTCTTGAGATCACAGATTTCAGAATAATCCTTAGATACCAGGATCATGCCATCTACATACAAAAGTAGATAAATATATGTACCTTTCTGAGATAGTTTCCAATATACGCAGGCATCATATGAGCTCCTGTGAAACCCCTGCTTCAGAATAAAGGTGTCAAACCTGATATACCACTGTCTCGATAATTGCTTCAGTCCATAAATGGACTTGCGAAGACGACAAACCATGTCTACCTTTCTTTTCACCTCATAGCCCTTAGGTTGAGCCATGTAGATCACTTCTTTCAATTCTCCATGAAGAAAAGCTATGATGACGTCCATCTGTTCAACAAACATATCAAAGTGAACAACAATAGATAAAATTAATCGAATGGACGAATGCCTCACCACCAGAGAGAAAATCTCATGAAAGTCAACTCCCTTATTTTCAGTGTAGCCCTTGGCTACCAATCTAGCCTTATACCTGGCTTGATTTTATAAATCCATTTTGATTGAATGAGTTTCTGATTAGGAGGCCTTGGAACCAATGACCATGTCTGATTCTTTTGCAACGAGAACAACTCTGCTTCCATAACATCCTTCCATTGTTCCTTCGAATCAGATACAATTGCCTCCTCAAAAGTAAGAGGCACTACTTCAATACTGTCAACTGCACAAGTAAGAGCATAAGCAACTAAATCAGCATAACCATACATCGTAGAAGCCTGCCTCACCTGTTAAGGTCTGTCACGTGTAACCTGATAGTTCTGTAGGTCATTGTTACTTGAACTTTCTTCACCAAAAGCTCCTTCATCAATTAAAGTCCTCTGCAATTGAGGCTGTCTACATCAGAATTTTATGACTGATCACTGGATTTGCCTGAACTAACTGATGGTCGTGCTTTAGAGTCAATTCTAACTCTACCTCAACCTGATCAACTGTCTGTTACTCTTTGACACAAAATGGCATCTCTGCTTCATTAAAGGTCACATCTATGTTGATAATACATTTATTTCTGCCCTCTTCCAAGCACCAAAGTTTATATTCTTTAACACCCTGAGGATAGCCAATAACATACATTTCAGTGCCCTCTTATTCAGCTTCCCTTCCTTAACATGAGCATAATCTGAACATCCAAACACTCTAAGATGATCCAAACTTGGAGCTTTTCTTGTCCATATCTCCTGAGGCATTTTTAGGCCTAAAGCGGAAGACGGACTCCTATTAATGAGATAACAGTCTGTTTGGGCAGCTTCCCCCCAAAACTTTAAGAGTAATGAAGCATTTGTCAAGAGACATCTTGTATGCTCCATAATTGTTTTGTTAAACCCTTTCAGCTAAATCATTCTACTGTGGAGTGTACGCAACAGTGAAATGCCTCGTAATTCCCTCAGATTTGCAAAATTTATCAAATTTATGATTAAAAAATTCTAAACTATTGTCTGTCCTCAGATACTTTACCTTCCTGTCTGTTTGGTTCTAAACCTGCGTTTTCCATTCAAGAAATTTCTCAAAAGCTTCATTCTTCTTTTTCAGTGGATACATCCACACCTTCCTTGAAAAATCATCGATGATCGACATGAAGTATCTTGAACCTCCCATAGAAGGTACCTTTATAGAACCCCACAAATCTGAATGAACATAATCCAAAATTCCTTTGGTAAAATGCTTCCCTTTCCCAAACTTCACTTTGGTAGACTTTCCCATTATGTAATGTTCACAAAATGGGAGTTCAATATCTTTACCTCCTCCAAGCAAACCTTGTTGTGAAAGAGCATGAAGACCTCTTTTACTCACATGAGCTAGTCTGTTATGCCATAACATAGACTTATCTGTTTCTTTCCTAGATGCAACAGCAGCACTACCTGAAACTGCAGTACCCTTCAATACATAAAGATCATTCCTCAAGGTCCCCTTCAGCTTAACAAAAGAACCCTTGATAACCTTCAGAATTCCATTCTCAAATTTATAGGAATAACCTACTCTATCTAATTCGCCTAGAGAAATTAGATTTCGTTTGAATTCGGGGACATACCTTACATTAGTAAGAATTATGATCATTCCATCATGTGTTGCAATTTGACCTAACTCAATTCCTTTTACATCACAAATATCATTACCACCAAGCAAAACTGATCCCTCATCATTTTCTTGAAAGTCAATCAAGAAATCCCGATTAGGAGTCATGTGAAACGTGCACCTTGAATCCATAATCCAAGCATCCTGAATATCCCTACTGGACACCATCAAGACCTGTTGCTGAATCATACCCATCAGTGACATTTGCTGCACTAGATTCCCCTGCATGCTTGCTACTTGATGCTTCCTTGCTCTTATTCAAAGAGAAATTTTTCTTAAAGTGCCTTTCTTTATGACATAGGAAACAGTTTCAGACTTTCCCCTTTGATTTTGACCTAGATTTGGACTATTTTCCTTTTCCATTCTTTTTCTCACTTCTATCTCTGGCCATGAGTAACTCTCCATCCTTGCATTCCTTTTCAATCTCGAGGTTTCTCGTTCTCAAGGCATCCAACACTATATCCATGGACAATGAATCCCATCCATATTTAATAGTTACCTTAACTTCTCGATACGATTCAGGCAATGAATTCAGAAGAATAATTGCTTGATTTTCATCCGACATCTTCTTACCGATGTTATTGAGATCAATTATAATCTTTTGGAATTCATCCAAATTCTCTTCTAAGCCTTTACTAGAGTCCATCTTATATCCAAAAAATTTCTCTTTTAGATATAATTTATTTGGCAAGGACTTAGTCAAATAAAGACTTTCTAATTTCTTCCATAACTCTGTTGTAGTAGTGGGCCTCATCTACTAGCCTAATCACTTCCATCTGAATAGATACATGAATTATTGTCGAATAGGCCATCTCATCCATATCCCTTTTCTCAGCTTCTGTAATTATTGGCAGAAGGTCATTTTCGTCTAAGATTTTGGTTACCTTTTGTTGTACCAAAATAGCTCTAATCTTTTTCCTCCATAACCCGAAATCACCTTTCCAATCAAATTTAACAACTTCGAACCGTGTAGACACCGAAGCCATCTGTCAAAATTAATCTAAGAAAATTATCCTGAACAAAGAATATGCCAGCACACTACCACACACCCTCCTTAGATCGAATGGAGCTCTGATACCACTTGAGAGAGTTTAGAACCTAACTTAGATAGCCAAACAGAATGCAAACAATCAACAAATTATTTGAAAGCAATAAAAAACGAACACCAAGATATATAGTGGTTCGACCAGTTTGGTCTACATCCACTTTGAGGACCAGCTTGAATCAATTTTATTATGAGCAATGAGGAATTTACAATTACATATAATTAACAATAATCACCAATCTGTAATTTGATACCCACTGATATTGAGAGATCCACACACAATGTCGCCTTTGAAACCGAGAATAACCCGCTGAAAAACAACCCAAATCAAGTACACTACCTGCCTCTGACTAGCGAACCATCACGCATAAACCCGTAGCGAACTCACACATAGACCAACCCGCGCTTCGTCAATAGCTGATGACTGGTGAACCCATGCCGAAACCACCGTTTATTGACTAGCGAACCCATGCCGAAACCACTACCTCGTCGGATGACCGCCTCTTCTGTCGTCGACTCACCGGACGTCTGTCTGCCACGAAGCCGACTAACCCACTAGTCTGCGTGCATCTCTCTTCTTCTTCAAAACGGCTGCTACTATATTGCTCTTGAAAAACCGGCTGCCTCACCCCTTTTTTCTTAGAGTTTCACAATTTTTTCACCGCTAAAGAAGATGGGTTTAATTACAAAAATGCCATTTTTCCATAATTACCATAATGCCACTGGGTCTTTAATTTCACCAAAAACCCAATAAAGCCCACTTAAATTCCTTGTTATTTTCTACAATCATCAAAGATGGCAACCGAGGAGGGCTTCAATTCTCCTTTGGTTTAGTGCAAGTATACACTATCAATAAGTAATAAACTTAGGAATATTTCAAGTATCATTTTCCGCGAGACTAGATATAATTCAATTTCTTTTCTAACAATGCAAACGATGAAAATCGATAGTAACAAGTGTAACCAAAGATGAGTTTAAGTGATATGCAGAGTGAGAAAATGAAAATAGGGATTTATAGTCAAGCTTTAATAATGATTGAATATGGACAAAAAACTTCTTCTAATTGGTATTGTTCTCAAGTTCCTTTTGGAGCCTAAGTAGCCCAATCTATAACTCTATGGTTAGCTAAATCTTATATAATTTTCATGCAATTTCTAAATCCTATAGTGTACCTTTCTCTAAGGATACATAACAATCCTATCTCTAGGCTTTTCGTTTCATATAACTTTGTGAAATCAATTTTTATCTTAACCTTTTCAACATTAAGACTCCATTAGCATGTTAAATTAAGTGGTCAATTCAACTTAACAAGATTACATTAAACTCAACAAAGGAAATATAAAGATCACAACAACATTGTAATGACCCAACTTTCTAACAAACACTAATAGGACCCGTTACTACATGCATGTATGAGCTTGAAAACAGACCTTTTGCAACTTAACCAAAAAAAAAAAAAACCAATTTTTTTTATTAAATATAGAGTTTCGACAAAATAAACCATACAACCTCCACTCAGGGTACCCATAATCCATGTTAAAATAAATTAAATAAATTACTAAATATAAACAATCAAAGAATTCAAATGTTTATTTGCTAAACTAAAACATGAAAGACATGAGAGAAACATATGCAGAAGTGTTAGTCTAGTCCCATAGGCTCGATAAAAAATTCTTCTTGTCATTCATCGATTTGTCCTTGCCTTTCCATGTAAAATATAATAGAGAAAATGGTGAGTAAAAATACTTAGTAAGTGACCTCATTACCGAGATCAGACTATGCAATCACATACAGTTAATGCTTTAGGTTAGTGGGACATGAATACTATAACTGTTCCTAGATGGCTATCTAAGCGGATGATCCGTCTCATTCTATCACACGTCTAGTGGTCTAAAGGATCACCATCAAAACATGGAAGTGAACCCATCAGCCCATGATATCATAACATGATGGTGAACCTGTCAGATCACACATGTTTAGTGGCCTGATGGTGTACCATCAAAACATGGAAGTGAACCCATCAGCCCATGATATCATAACATGATGGTGAACCTGTCAGATCACACATGTTTAGTGGCCTGATGGTGTACCATCAAAACATGGAAGTGAACCCGTTGGTTCACGATCATTTAAGGAATGAATTCCTCAGTGGAAGTACATGAATGCATGTGCCAATGAAATTCGTTTTAGAAAACTTGAAAAACAGAGAAAATACATAGAACATGTAGAGGATAAACATTAATTCTACAACATGCTATTAGGGAAAGAGAATAACTTATCTTTGAAGACTTTCTTTTTTGAAATCCCTTCCACGCCCCCAACCCTTCGTACCATACAAATTCTCCCTTGAACTTGAAGCCCCTTCCAAGAACACAAACAAGGAACTTCTCTAGACACCACCATGAGGAAAACTTGAGGAAGGAGAAGAAGTTTGTGAGAGAGAGAACTTGAGGAAGAAGAAGAAGTTTTTTAGAGTGAACCTTTCTCTTCTGTAATACGTTGAATCAAAATCATCACCACTTTCCTCCATTTTCCCTTATATGAAAAATATCAAAGAATGGGGAATTATAACTCCCTTTCCACCAAAATGTAGGGAGTTATTCTAATTTTCTTTTATTTAAATTATATATTTAATCCAATTTAATATATAATTAAATAATAATATCAATTAATTAACAACTATTAATTAATAATTAAATATCATATATTTAATTTAATTTGAACCATACTCAAATAATATTCTCTCACATAATAAAGTTTTAATATGAATCTCATTCATATTAATTATAACCTATAGTTTTAATGTGAATCTCATCCATATTAATTTTAACATATAGTTTTAATATGAATCTCATTCATATTAAATTTAACTTATAGTTATAATATGAATCTCATTCATATAATTCAATATTTGAATCTTATTCAAATATATTATTCTCTCATACAATAAAGTATGATTTTGAATCTCAATTCAAAATTAACTTTACGATATACATTATATTAATTGTATCTCATACAATTAATTTCCTTATATAATTTGAACAATTCAAATTAATCCAAAATTAGATGATTCTTATTTTACCCTTAGTGAGTATAAGTGGACCTGATGAACCTACAGATTAGAAGCTCCAATGATACAATATTAATTAATGAAACTCTTTAATTAACTTAACCAACTTTCATTAACTATATATCTCCCCACCAAAGACTCGCAACTGCACTCTTAGCACTGTAGATATATTTCTGTGTCTATGGATATAACCAATCAATATTAAGTTGATCCTTCACAAATTGCTCGTAATTATATTGGGTAAAAATTACTTTTTTATCTCTGTAATTACATTTAATTCCTTAAGTCCCACCGATCCTCTAATGAACAACTTGTTTATGGTTATACCATAAACCAAACCCCCTTGGTCCAATGAGGGGGAGGGACCCCATTGTTCAAGATCCAAAGTCAACACTTAAGGGAATAATTCATCTACTTACCCTAAGACGGGAAGGAGTGAATTCCATTTTATATAGCTATGTTCCCAGCTCCCTATTTGAACAAATCCTCAAAATGGTGGGCATATTAAGTCAGCAAATCTGGCCACTCTCACCCATATAGATTAAAGGTCTGTTCTCATAGACAGAAGTTCATAACTCACTCAAGATTAAAGTCGAGTCACCTATGGTTATCCTATGAAATGTTAATCTCTTCAGTCAATGGTGTTATAAAGAGAGTTTAATCATTTTGCGGTCGGGTCTTATACTAACTCTTGTATAGGATACCCACTCGTATGTCTCCACATGAACGATTAGGATCAAATCATTTGAAACACTTGACAACTCATGTAACAATTACAAAGTGGGTCGTATTCGTAGTATCACCAGGATAAGACACCCAATCCTATCCATATACTATAGATCATTTAGGTTATTACTTGAACATGATCTATTTGTATGTCCATCATATACTGTTCAAGTTTCATAAAATAACATTGGTTCTTTCTTTAATGAATAATTACGTATATAAAATAATCAATCATGATTTCAAATAACATATTAAGTACGAGGCTTTTAGGGCATATAACTTGACAATCTCCCACTTGCATTAAAGTGGTGAGATATAAGCCAGTGAGACATGTATCCCAGGGCATGCTTTATACCCAACATGCTCTTCCACTTTGTGCTAGTATACTAGAGACACGTCTTGTAGTCATAGACATTCTAGGAGATCCTTTCACATTTTAGCCTAGAGAATCCTTGTATATAATTCAAAATTTTTATGTCAATAAATACCATCTAGTCACCACCATGATGTTTCTTTCATTCTGTTTTTATTCCTACAACTTGGTGTCTATCAATATCCTTATACTTAGTCTTTACACCGTAGTATCTTATAAAGTGGATAGACTAATTCACATTTGAAACAACTTTCAAATATTTTAGGATATACCATAACTGTGGAATTTATTGTTTCACAAGCAAAATATTGCCTTGTAGTCCAATATACACCACTTAGGATAAAACATGGATTTCTCTAAACCCTGTATGAGACAATTTATTTCGTAAAAGATCAAATCTTAAACTTTATACACCAACGTCTCATTAATTTTAATTTTCAAACTCAATGGTTATACCATTGATTTAACCGATATAACTAACCAACTGCATATTAAATGTTAATTAAGTCTCATGTAAGCATTATATCCCCTCAACAATTGATGCACACTTATAAGAAATTGTTAAGCAAGCTAATGATCTCTTGACCAAATCAATGGTAATTAATCGCTATAGGAATAAGAGTTATTCTGGTTAATGATTGGTTGAAAAGTGTCTTAATTCAGGGAGGAGGTGACTGACCATCCTTTGGTGGCTTTTATCTTAAATCACTGAAGCATCATTGCAAAATGCAATAATGTTGGGTTCATTATTAGTTTTTGCTAAACTGGTTGGGTTAAAATGATTTTTTTCATAAGTGTCTAAAATGAGTAATTTATTTTGTATCAGCGAAAATGACTAGTGCTTCAATGAACCTTCTTAATGCTGAAATATTGACCGAATTCAATTACACAACTTGGAAAAAATTGATTAAAACTATGTTCGTGGTTAACGACCTTAACTTTATCTTGACTGAGGAATGTCCTCCAGTTCCAACCCTTTATGCAACAAAAAATATTCATGATGCATACAAAAGGTGGATGAAGGCCAATCTTGAGGCTCGAGTTCACATTTTGGCGAGTATACCTGATGCCTTGGCCAAAAGATTTGAGAGCATGGTCACTGCACTCTAGATCATGCAATCAATTCAAGAGTTGTTTGAGCGAGTGTCCTCATAATTCAAGCAGGATGAGGTTGATATAGATAAAACCAGTAATGTCAGCTCCCTATTTGAACTCCGATTTGTATTGAATGTCTAGGGACAAATAGAGGAGATAAAAGTTGCTAACGCTAGCGAAGTTTATCAAAGAGGTTTGACCTTGGAGGAAAAACTTAGAGTTCATAATAAGGGTGCTCAAGTTGATCCCATTGCTCTCCAGAATAAGAAAAGATCCTATGGTAGTAAATCTAATTTACTTATCTTGGAGTTGTGCTTAGTAGAGAATAATGATTCTGACTGGATAGTTGATTCAAGGGCTACTAATCACGTATGTTCTTTCTATCAGGGATTTAATTCTTGGAGTCAATTGGAAGTTGGGGAGATGGCCCTTCGAGTTGTTATTGGTGAGGCCATTTCATTTGTCGTCATAGGTAGACTTAAGTTACTTTTGGAGAAGAAACGATATATGTTATTAGATGACGTATATGTAGTTTCTAATATGAAAAGAAATTTAATCTCCGTTTCTTGTTTGATTAAATAAAATTATTCTCTCTCCTTCTCTGATAGTAAAGAGTTTATTTTAAAAAATGAAAGGAAGATAGAATTTGCTTCAAAAGAAAGTAACTTATATGTACTAAGGTTGTTAGTTACAAAGGCTGTCTTAAATACTAAAATGTTTATAACAACAACTGCTAAAAGACCAAGGATTTCTCCTAAAGAAAATGCTCACCTTTGTCATCTAATGTTAGGTCACATTAATCTTAATAAGATTGAGAAATTGGTGAAAAATGGACTTCTAAATAGTTAAGAAGAAAATTCTTTACCTGTATGTGAGTCATGCCTTGAAGACAAGATGAAAAAACGACCTTTTACTGGAGAAGGTTATAGAGCCAAAGAAGCCTTGAAACTTATATATTTAGACCTCTATGGTCCGATGAATGTAAAAGCAAAAGGAGGGTGTGAATATTTCATCTTTTTTATAGATGATTATTTAAGATACGGGTATCTATACCTAATGCAACACAAGTCTCTTGAAAAAGTTCAAGGAATATAAGACTGAGGTTGAAAACTTGTCAGGTAAAAAGATAAAAAATACTACGATTTGACTGTAGTAGAGAGTATATGGACTTAAGATTCCAAAACTATATGATTGAACATGGAATAACGTTCTAGCTCTCAACCCCTGGTACACCTCAGTAGAATGGTATATCGAAAAGGAGAAATAGAATCCTGTTGGACATGGTTTGTTCTATGATGAGTTTTACTCAACTTCCTTATTCGTTCTAGGGATTTGAAGTTGAGACTGTTGTTTACATTTTGAACAACGTTCCATCAAAGAGTGTTTCTGAAATATCTTTGGAGTTGTGAAGAGGCCGTAAAGATAGTTTATGCCACTCTAGAAGTTGGGGATGTCCAGCCAATGTGCTTATGACAAATCCTAACAAGTTTGAACCTCGTTTGAAAGTATGACTATTTAGCTACCCGAAGGAAACGAGAGGTGCGTATTTCTTTGATCCAAATGAAAATAAAATGTTTGTATAAAAAAACGCTACATTCTTGGAGGAAGACAATATGAGGAACCAAGAACCATGAAGCAAAATAGTTTTAAGAAAAATTTCTGAAAATACTACTGAAACTTCAACAAGAGTTATTGAAGAGGCTAGTGCATCAATAAGAGTTGTTGATGTTCGTTCATCTAGTCAAACTAATCTATCTCAAGAGTTGAGATTGCCTTGACGTAGTGGGAGGGTTGTGAACCCACCTGTTCTCTACATGGGCTTAACAGACCCAAAACATCATTAATGATGATGTTGAGTATCCGTGGTCTTATAAGAAGGAATGGATGATGTTGACAAAGATGAATGGATTAAGGCCATGAATCTAGAAATGGAGTCTATGTACTCTGATTCTGTCTGGGAACTTGTAGATCAACCTGATAGGGTAAAATCTATAGGTTGCAAGTGGATTTACAAGAGGAAAAGAGGTGCAGATGGAAAGGTGCAAACCTTCAAGGCTAGATTAGTAGCAAAGGGTTATATCTAGGTTGAGGGGGTGGACTATGAAGAAACCTTCTCTTCTGTTGCTATGATACAATCTATCCAGATTCTCTTATCTATTGCCACATGTTATGACTATCAGATATGGAAAATGGACATAGCCTTTTTGAATGGTAATCTTGAAGAGATATCTACATGACTCGACCAGAAGGATTCATAGTACAGGGTCAAGAGCAAAAAAGTTTGCAAGCTCATTCGATCAATCTATGGATTGAAACATGCATCTAGATCTTGGAACATGAGGTTTGACGCTACGATAAAAACCTATGACTTTAATCAAAATGTTGATGAACCTTGTGTTTATAAGAAGATCATTAATGATTCAATAGCTTTCTTGGTGTTGTATGTGGATGATATCCTAATAATTGGAAATGATATATTTTTTTTGAAAAAATTAAGGAATGGTTAGCTGTTAAGTTCTAAATGAAAGATTTAAGTGAAGCTCAATATGTTCCAGGGATCCAAATTATAGGGGATCATAAGAACAAAATACTAGTCTTGTCTTAGGCATCATATATTAGCAAGCTAAAATAGAATAGTAGGGGATAAATGATGCATTTTAAATATACGATAGAGTAAGTGCTATGTGATGTCTTATTAATGTATTGCTTTACTTAGTTAAACCCAAGTATAAGTCTAACTAGAGTTCTTGTGATTCTAGGGTCGAACCAGGGATTATGTTCTATATATGCAATGGCAAATACTATTTTAATCTTGACTCAAGTTGTTTAATAAATATGCGATGATTTTGATCCTATTCTATTGTTAAAATAAAGAGCGATGAATGCAATGGAAATCACACTTGAGAGTGAAAGAGAAGTACAACATTTGAAAGAATGAAGGTAGGGTTGAGAAAAATATTCACTAACATTCCTAAGTAAAAGCATAAATATTTCATTTAAGCAAACTACTAAAAAATTACAACCTACACTTCTCAGTGTATTTAGCAATAATATCCTATCTCTAGGATAGATGCGATGAGTATTTGATGTAAAAGATGTTTCTTTATTTTCAAAAATGCTATTTTCTTATTTTATGAGGTCTAAATCCCTAGTCTTTTCAAACCTAGATTTAATCTACTTAGAATAATCTTTTGACTTATTCAGATAGTTTATAAAGCATACATAAAACAAATTAAACGCATGATTAAGCCTTACTTAGTTCATGTTAGCTGCAATGATTCTCAACCCATAAAGAAATTAGTTGCTCATGGTAAAAGTTGAGGAGATGGATAAGAAATTAACTATAAATGCATTCCTATTGAGAAAAAGAAGTCTTCCTAAAGGAACTCTTATGGGAGAGAACCTTGAGCAGAAGAAGATTGACCAAATTCTATTTTCATTGAATACAAAGTTTACACTAAAGAAAGAAACAAGATATGCATTTAATTCTAAATCACAGCATGCTTTAGAAAGAATTACATGGTTTCAAGAAACCTCACATTTGAAGACCTTTCTTCACATTTTTTCCTTGAACAGATCACGAAATCCTTGAAGACCTTCCTCAAGAATAACCTCTAATACTACCACGAATGTTACCTTGGTTCTCAGGGTGAGAATCTAGAAGTGGTGGGCTTTGACTATTTTGGATATGAGGGAAAACTTAATGTAAAGAAGGGATTGAGAATTTTCACAAAAAACTCAAAGACACAGAACACTTCTGTCGTTTACACTTTCTCAATCGCAATTCACCAACCAAGAAGAAGAGACATTTTCTTTTATTCTCCTTGCCAAAAATAACCATCACCCACTTACGTGGATGGAGACAAAAGAAGGGGAAGGGAGTTGTAACTCCCTTTCTTATTATTAAAATAATAATAATAATAATATAAATATAAATATGATAATTAACTTATCGTATTATATATATATATATATATTAAATTATATGTTATATCAAATATAACATATAACCTATAGTTTTAATATTATATCACATACAATATAAATTATAAGTTCTTTTCTCTTTTATATGACATTTAATATAAATCCAATTTATATTAAATTAAACAACTATGAATCCAATTTATAGAAACTATATTTGAATCTCATTCAAATACATATTTCCTCCCATTAAGCTATAATGTATCAAATACATTATGACAATTATATCACATATAATTGAAATAACTTAATTATATCATATATAATTAAATTCCTCTATTAATTTGAACAATTCAAATTAATCCAAAAATTGATTCAACTAAATCCTATTGAGCTACCAAGGGGACCTCATGAACTTGTAGCTTGAAGCTCTAACGGTACATGAATAATTAATTAAACTCTTTTATTACATTATTCACCATCAGTTAACTTTCGGGCACTCCACTAAAGACCGACAGTTGCACTCTTTGCACTACATATATACTTATATATCCATTAGATATAACCAATCAACAGTAAGATGACCCTTCACAAATTGCTCGTAAGTACAGCTAGATAAAATTACCATTCTGCCCTTGTAGTTACATCTAACTCAAGTACCACTGATCCCTCTAATGAACAATAGATCATAGTCCAACTATGACTAAATACCTCTCGGGCCAGGAGAGGGAGTGGCACCACATTGTTCAAGACCCAGAATCAATCTTTAAGGGAGCAATTTATCTATTTACCCCTACCTCGGGGAAGGAGTGAATTCCATCTTGTGTAGTTGTGTTACCAACTCCCCAATCAGACGAATCCCCAAAATGGTAGGTTTGTTGAGTCGGCGATCTGGCCACTTTCACACATACAAATGAAAGGACCGCCCTCATAGGCAGGAGTTCACGACTCACTTAGGATTCAGGTCATGTTACCTATGGTCATCCTCGTGAAATGTAAGTCTCTATTATGAATGGCGTTATATAATGAGACTAAACATTTCATGGTCCAGTCTTATATAAACTCTTTTGTATAGAATATCCCCGCTCACATGTCTATACATGAATGATCAGGATCAGATCATTTGTAGCACTTTACAACAATTATAACACATACAAAGCGGGCCATACTCGTAGTGTCACTAAATAAGGTGCCGAGCCTTATCCATCTACTACAGACCATTTAGGTTATCACTTAAATATTATTCACCCGTATGACTCCACATACATGTTTAAGTTTCAAAGATAACTTTGGATGTTAGTTTATTGGTTTATGGTTAATGCAACTAAAATATCATATATTTTATAGACAATGAATAAAATATAATATTTTATTAAATACAGAATGAGTTTGTTCAACAATGTTTACAAACTATAGGATTCTACGAGATTTAGGTATCAACCCCAACAATCTCCCACTTGACCTAAAGCTAGTGGGGTGTACAATATAATCAAAATATAAAGTACACAAATAATAAACTAAGGCATAACACGTGCCTAGTACAAATCTCCCACTTGCCTTAGTTCAAACGTAGCCTGTCCCATAAACCTATACTCTATAGGTGACCCTTAAACACCATAGTCGTGAGATCCTTTGTAAATGGATCAGCAACGTTGTGCTTCGAAGCTATTTGTGTGACAATTACGTCCCCTCAATGCACAATCTCTCAGATGAGATGATACTTCCGCTCTATATGCTTGCCACACTTGTGACTCCTAGGCTCTCGAGATTAACTTTCAGATCAGTTAAGAATTTCTTGAGCCAAACGACTTCTTTAGTAGCTTCACAAGTTGCTACATACATAGCCTCCACGGTGGAGTCAGCAATGCTCCCTTGTTTGGTGCTTCGCCATACTACTTCTCCTTCGTTAAGATTAAACACTGATCCTAATGTGTATTTCCTAGAATCCTTATTAATATGAAAATCAAAGTCCATGTATCTTGTAAGGATCAAATACTTAGAAACATACACAAGCATGTAGTCTCTCGTTCTTTGTAGATACTTGAGGATATTTTTAACAGCTGTCCAGTGATCTAATCCTGGATTAGATTGATATCTACTGACTATCTCCATTGCATAGCAGATGTCAGGTCTAGTAGATGACATCACATACATCAAGTTGCCCACAACAGATGCATAGGGGATCTGTCTCATTTCCTCAACCTCTTGTGGTGGCTTAGGACACTGTTCCTTAGACAATTTAACTTGTGCCTGAAAGGTAATAAGCCCTTCTTAGAGTTCTACATTGAATATTTGACAAGTATATTGTCAATATACAATGCCTGAGACAGAGCTAGCATTTTGTTCTTTTAATCTCTAAAGATATGAATACCCAGAACAAACTGAGCCTCACTCAAATCTTTCATTTAGAATTGGGTCGCTAGCCAGTTTTTAACTGTAGTTAGTAAACCTACATCATTCCCAATGAGTAGGATATCCTCTACATATAACACTAGAAAACTACTGAACTATTGATGATCTTCTTGTATACACAAGGCTAATCAATGTTTTGATCAAAGTCATAAGATTTGATCGCAGTATCAAACCTTATATTCCAAGATCGGGAAGCTTGTTTCAGTCCCTAAATGGACCAATTAAGCTTGGAAACATTTTGCACTTGACATTGGGTTATGAATCCCTCGAGGTGCGACGCGAGGAAATATAATTCTTGTTTTGATGATATGATTTAATATATATCGATGGTCATGCACTGATCATGTGTTGATAAGAAGAATATGCAGTAATGGTATATGTGATGATCACACAATAATCTAAAGGATATGCAGTATGCATTAATCGTTTATGCGCTAACCATGCGTTCCTGCCACAAGTTTTCTTGCTCTCTCGCCAAGTATAATGAGAATGCAATTTTCTCGGGATGATTTGAGGTCGAACATGGGGACTTGAAACTAAGTGATGCTTGTAAAGTAATGTGTTTCAGGTGGTGAATAAAAATAAAAAGAAAGAAGTTAATTAGCTATGTGCTACTTCTACTCCTAGCTAAACAAACTGAGCAATTGAAGTTTGACTATGAGAATGAATAGAGATGTGGCAACTGTTAATGTGTAATGAGATGCATTGAGAAGTAGGGTTGAGGGATAAAAATTTCACCAAGTCATTAAGTTTGATCGAAAAGGTAATCCCAGCTTGCCACACTAACGCATTGTACACCTCTCGGTGGTCAGCCACATGCTTGTATCTATATAATGCATGGTTTCATTGAGCATAATATTATTCCTATCTCTAAGAACACTTCTTACTTTGCTTAGTGATTTCCACTACTTACCCTCTCGGGTAGTTGGTTATAGCTACTCAGCTTATAGACCAACATTACGATAGCCTCGCACTAAGCAAAGAGGATTGACATGCTATACTCCACAACACACACCTCTCAGTGGTTTGCTACATGCGTCATATCTCTATACCTTATGATTAAGTATGTGAAAACTTTTGCAATCTACACTTAACTCATTGCGATGAAAGTAAAAGATGATAAAGAAGAAGAAGATGGTGTAAATGGTGTTGAATGAACTAAAGAGATGCATTGAATACAAAATGTAATAATGTCTTAAGCCAAAATGTAATACAATGCAGAGTTGAGAAGAGAGGTGGAGGGCTAGATGTAGGCAATCTTTTGCTTCCATTAGATGTTGCCAAGGCTGTCGGTGGTGCGATGGATGGGTGGTGGAGTAGACTCTCTCGAGCTTTATCTTTAATGAAGCTTTGGTCGTTAATCGGAGGAAGTTGTGGAAGTGAAGAACTCTCAAAGACTGGCTACTCATGCTCTCGTCTGTGATCATAGGAATCTGCCCAAGGTAGAAGTCCCGGATGCTTTGAATTTGGGCTCCAAGGCTCTATTTATAGAGCTCAAATGCCAACAACATTGGTAATCCTGCACTAAATCCCTGCCATTCTTGTCGTGGTAGAGGAAATGTCATCATGACCTTATCTTTTTGACACTCCCAAAGTATGCGTTCATGATTGTTTCTTCTGGAGTATCAAACGCAGCCCACCGACTTTGCGATCATCCTCTATCATGGCTATCACTCTGTAGTTGCGGCATTCCATGCGATAGACTTGTCTTCATGAAAATCAACGCATGTGATCAATTTTGCGATGGTCTAGGATCAACACATGCGATCGATTATTGTGATAACTACAAAAATAGACATTTTGACGCAAGATAACGCATGATACAAGGTTAGCGGGAATTTTTGGTGCTAATTGACACATGCTCGTTTTTCCACATGAATTCTTATTAGTATCAATGCATATTTTGCTCATCAACCCCCATAATTCTAAGTAAAAGGTTACAATAGCTTATATTTCTATAAGCTATCAGGCTGCATCATGTAAATGGTCTCCTCGAGATTGCCATTCAAAAAAGCAGTTTTGAAATCTATCTGTTAAATCTGATAGTCATAACATGAGGCAATGAATAGCAGGATCCGGATAGATATAAGCATGGCAACAAGCGAGAAAGTCTTCTCATAGTCAACTCCCTTAACTTGGGTATAACGCTTTGCCGCCAGTCTAGCTGTGAAGGTTTGCACTTTCCCATCAACACCCTATTTCCTTTTGAAGATCCATTTGTTGGGGTTGATGCCCTAAAGTTTCATGTCCTGTAGTTTATAAACAGTTTATACGAACGCTTGTGTTGTATAATATATGATATTTACTTCACATCTTGATTTTGTTCAGTTGTTTGTTTTATTTTCTTTACCATAAACAAATAAACATAAAATCCCTGGTATCTGTATGTAACTTAAGCATGTATGTGGTGACATACAAGTGGATCATGTCTTGAGTGATAACTAAAATGGGCGATAGTATATAGATATAGGAGGGAAACCTTATCCTGGTAACGCTACGGATGCGTCCCACTTTGTGGAATGGTTATAAGTGTTGTGACTTGTCACATATGTTCTGATCCTGATCATTCATGTAGGGGACATGCGAGCGGGGGCATCCTATACAAAGAGTTTATACAAGACTAGTCCACGAAGTGTTAATGTCTCGTTGTATAACACCATTCATGACTGAGACTTCACTTCACTAGGATGACCATAGGTAATATGACCTCAATCCTGAATGAGTTGGGAACTCCTACTATTGAGGGTGGTTCTTTGATTTGTATGGGTGCGAGCGGCCAGGTCGTCAACTCAAACCTACCATTTTGGGGATTCTTCTGATTAGGGAGCTGGGAACTCAGCTACACAAGATGGAATTCACTCCTTCCNCCAGGTCGTCAACTCAAACCTACCATTTTGGGGATTCTTCTGATTAGGGAGCTGGGAACTCAGCTACACAAGATGGAATTCACTCCTTCCCTGAAGCAGAGGCAAGTAGATAGATAGCTCCCTTAAGGGCTGATTTCAGGGCTTGAACGATGTGGCGCCACACACCTTCTCTTGGCCCGAGAGATGTTCACACATAGTTGGACTATGTTGTATTGTTCATTAGAGAAATCAATGGTACTTAAGGAGTGAGATGTAACTATAGGGGCAAAACAGTAAATTAGCCCAGTTGTACTTACGAGCATTTGTGAAGGGTCATCGTACTATGATTGGTTATATCCAAAGAGTGGTACTTAAGGAGTGAGATACATTATTTTGAAGAAAATTACATATAAATATGATTTATATCAAGTAGAGGAGAAATTACTATAGTAGATATATGATATCAAAGTATAGGTTAAGGATATAATATGATTATATTCATTTATTAATTAATTGGTTAATTATATGATAATTGGTCGAAAATATATCCTCAATCATGCCTTAGTGGGAAAATGAAATTCGGTTATTGTAACTGAAGAATAAAATGAAAATTGTTTTCATTTTGCAAGGAGTTTGAAAAAATCGTTCAAGGTGTGAAAACGTCTCGATCGCTTAGTTGAGAGCCTATACGATAAAGTCCTATCGCTTAAACGATCGCACACCCATCGTCTAAACGGTCGCATGCATTCACTAAACGATCGCTCAGCTTTTCTAAACAATCGATTAGCATGCCGAGTTTTCTAAACGATTGCTTACTAAATACTAGATGATCGCTTAGTAAAACCTACACGATCGTGTAGCTTTCTCTAAACGATAAGCATCTGCTATACAATAGCCTTCTCCCACTTGCTTATCGTTCTACACGATTAGCCCTTTCCTTCTTCCTTTACCAAATTCAACAAAGACAACTCTTTGGATTCTCACTCTGAGAATACTAAGGGCTTTAAGTGGTGGTGGCATCCCCGCTCTTGCTTGTTCGTTTGCTGCCGTTCGTGTAGATGATCGTGCTACTGGTAGCCGATTGATTGCTGGATGATAAAGAACGTAGAGGTTTTCTTCCGCTGGGTTGAGTTCGAAGTGAAGAGAGTCTTCAACTAGTGCGTATACTCAATCTCTTGTATTTTATTTATCAAAGCATGTCGTTAATTAGTGTAAAATTGCATAACTATTTATTAGAATGCGTGTGTGGTAATTCGATCACAATGAAATAGAAAAGTTCCGAACACGCTCATGTAAACTCTTGTATAAGAGTTATTTCAATTGGTATCAGAGCCAGGTTTCTGATATTCCAATTTCATTGTTGCAACGAATTGCATATACATTCATAGTGGGTGCATATCTGCTCTATTTAATTGTTAAATTCTTGTGGATGTGTGGACTAATGGAGTTTTCTGGGATGTTAGCTTCGGTTTGATTTAATTCTTTTGCATTTTTTGGTTGATTGAAAAGGCCCCAGCGTTTTTGGGCATTTTTAATCGTTATCGAGTATGTAATTTAAAGTCAGTTTGAGTCTTGAGTCGTTTGTGAAGAAATTCGGAGCAAGAGTTGCCATTCTTCGAGGAAGAAGACGATCAAGGGTTGATCAGGTCGTGTAGATGATGGGGTAAGCGTTCGCTGAGTATCGGATGCTTGGGTATCTTTTAACGTGCATGCGCACTAGACGATCATTTAGCTTAGCAAGCTTCATTGCTTAGTAACTGACTAAATGATCACTTAGCAACGTGTGGTAAATCGTTTACTTTCGCCGCGTTAAGTGATCGCCTAGACGATTAGGCTTCACAGCCTTGTTGTCATCTAAGCGATCGTGTAGCTGTTACGCTGTCGTTTAGTGTGCGCTGAGCAATCGTTTACCTTCGGCGTTTACTAAATGATGGAGTTCTCCTGGGGGTTCAAGACCCGGTTCGCCTGTGAACCGGTTTGCTCGATGGAAAATGTAATAGATAAAGTTATTTCATTCTGATTTTTTGTAAAGGTTCATCTCGGTCCATTAATTCTTAGTTTATTACATGCGATGTATGGTTTTTATATGTCATATGGTATGCACATATAGTAAATCCCACCTTAGGTTACACATTGGTCATGCATCATCTCTTTATTGTAATTGATAATTTAGAGAAACATGATTTAATTATGTAAGAGCATGCTCATGCATCATATAATATAAGAGTTATATTTATGCATGCATAAAAAACAATGACATGCATTATCTTTATATTATAATTGTTATAGTATAAGGATGAATGGAAAGCATGTTGCTTGGTTATTTTGCGTATATAAAAGTTACGTATAGTAATGACCGAACATTGCATGAAGCATGACACATAGGTTTCTTTATAAACGTTATAAACACCTAGTTTTGCACGATGTATTTTAATTGTTTCTTTTTAAAGGTTAAAGAGAAATTAGAACTAAAAGCAATAAGAAAGATATGCATGCTCACTTAGGTTTAATTCTTGTTTTAAACTTAGATCACATAGACCTAAGATCACGGTTCTTATATGATTAGCAACCCTAAGGCTTTAATCTTTTAATTAGTTTAATAGGATTAAATTGACTAATAAAAGGTTAAAGTGTAGCAAATATATCTATAAGGGACCTTTTGTCTGGCGGGTTCTGTCTAGGCAGGGGTATTTAAGTTGACCGAAACGTAACACCCCTACCTGGGAACTTACCTGGAAAGGTGAATTAGATAGATTTGATGCATGCATGCAAGTTAAGGACAGTCCATTAAAGTGTTTAAATGTGACTACTTGAACTTGTTCATATTTCATAGACAAAATTTGTTTATGAGCGGAATTAAAAAGATGACTTAGACTAAAACAGTAACCGGATTGTCTAGGTTAATGAACCCCTAGATAGAACATTCAGTGGGAGGTACTTAGGGCATATGATGCTTCACTTAAACCTTTCACGTTTCTCCTATATAGTCCACACCGTGAGATTTACCCTTGGCCTCGAGGCCCTTGGCATGTCCTCCTAATGGTTGGTGTTTGGGTAGGCCAATATCAAGATGGATGAAGAGAGTGTTCATTAGTAAGTAGGAGTGGAAAGTGCAACAAACATATCCCTCGGTCTCCCTCGTTGGATTAAATAAAGTTACTGCGCACGTCTCGAGGCACCCTGGGAGTGTCCCCCTATAGGATGGCAGTTTTTTGCGTGTTTCTTTATTTGATCTCCTGTAAGAGGATAAGGTTACTTAGTCTCTTGTCCTAATCTGTTTTTTTCCCTATGGTGGGCTTATTAGGGCGAACTTTGGCACCGAAAGCGAGGTGTTACACTTACGCGGAATTGTTTAAGGTTAACAGTTCTGGACCCAATAAATGGTGGCTGTTAGTTCAGTTCTGCCTAATGGTTTAGAATGTCTCATCCTAGCGAAGGGGCATCTAATCACCCATCGGTGACGTTTATACTGCCTCACTGAGGGCATCATTGCAAAATAGAAGTCTTTCACTTAGGGTACTTGAAATTGTTTTGCAAAATTAATTGATTAAATTGTTGTTTAGGAAAACTAATTAAAGTTTTGTTCGTTTTTCAGCAACAATCTTTTCAAAATGGCCACAACCACTTTAACTTTGCTAAGTGTTGAAAAATTAACTGGCGATAACTTTTTGACATGGAAACACTTGATCACGATGATACTAGTCATCGAGGATCACATTTGCCCTTACGAAAGTCTGTCCTCCTATTCCAGCTCCCAATGCCGCTCGAAATGTTCGGAAGGCATACGAGTGATGGACATGGGCGAATGAGAAGGCCAAGCCTATATCTTGGCAAGTCTTTTTGAAGTCCTTGCCAAGAAACATGAGCCCATGGTCTCAGCTCATGAGATCATAGAGTCCTGCGGGATGTTGGACAACCATCTGAACAGCTTATACACGAGGCTCTAAAGTATATATTCAACTCCAAAATGGAAGAAGGTACCTTTTGTCGTGAACATTGCTTCACATGATGGTCTACTTCAATGTGGCGAAGTTGAATGGGTCTACCATCGATGAAGGTAAGCCAGGTAAGCATAATCCTACTTTTATTGCCAGAGAGCTTCCTGCACTTTGTTAGTAATGTGATTCTTAACAAAGTAAAATATAACCTTACAACTCTCTTCAACGAGTTGTAGACCTACCAATCTTATTGAAAATTAAGGAGAGGAAGAGGTGAGGCAAATGTTGCTTCACTTCCAGGACGTTCCATAGAGGTTCGACCTCAGGAACAAAGTCTGCACCTTCTACTTTTAACCTGCAAAGAGAAGAAGAAGAAGAAGGGTGGTAAGGGAAAAGGGAAGGCGCCTACTAACCCGCCCCTGTCGCCCCAAGAGGTGTCCACCACCGATTGAAAGGGAAAGTGTTTCCACTGCAACCAGGATGGATACTAGAAGAGGTGGTCCTCCCTGGCTGAAGGAAAGGGAAGGCCGCCAAGGCTAATGCCAAGGCAGGTTAAGGTAAATATGATTTACTTGTACTTGAAACTCGTTTAGTCGATAATGATGATCTTCCTGATAATTGATCGGGCACCACTAATGTACAACCCAGATTTGTACGCATACAGGAAATTAAATGTCAAATATTAAGCAGAAACGAAATTTATTTAAAGGGGTGGAAATTTAGAAGGGAAAAATAGGAAATTTATTCATTATCCAAAAATAATGAATAAGGAGCAAAATCAGGAGGATTAATTAGAAGTTGACGCTAGCTAATTCAGGAGACAACGGGTAGTAGATAACTTTTTGTTTGGGCACTGCTCATTGGAAGAATTGGAGGTGAATTAATTGCCATATACTCTTAAAATTTGAAAGAGTTAAAAAGAGGAAGTGGAATCCACAAGTAGTGAAGGAAACCACGCGTGAAAACTAACAAGATTGGAGAGAAAATGAAGAGAGCGAGATTGAGAGAAAATTGGAGAGAGCGAGAGCCAACAAGTGAGAAAGCTGGAGAAGCGAGATTCTGAGGACAAAGAGAGCGAGATTTAGACAGAAGCATGGATAGTGTTGATTTGGCCACGATCTTATAGATTATACATGGAAAAACCCTAAAATTGAATACAAACAAAGAATGATGACGTAAGGGCAAACGTTAGCCAAGATTAGGTGTCTTATTGAGAGGAATCCTTAAACCCAAGTAATTTAAAGAAGCCACCTGTACGATGATTGTCACACGTAAGAGCTGAAACTACTATAAATAGGACCCTTTGCCTGAAGATTTAACCCATTCTCAAACAAATCTCAGTAACAAAGAATCGTGTGAAAGAGTAAGTGTGAGTGAGGAAGTTCTGTGAGGTTAAAAGAGAAAAGCTCGGGTAAGGTGCTGCCCAAATTTCCTTCTAGTTTAAAAAGGGAAAAGCTTATTGATCAAATCATAAAGAATAATAAGGGATAAACTAGATCACAGTCAAGGTAAATAGTTTATCTCACCCTCTTCTTTAAATGTTCTATGGTAGTGTACCTTTATTATGTGCATGATTATTAATTGTATATGCATTACATGTTTAGAACACGTTTCTCTACGAAGGAGCCCATGCATATGTGTTCACGATTACGTTAAAATCAAGTTTTAATTAGGTGTAAGTTATGCTTCCAGGCTAATCTTACATTATTATAATGGTTGATGTGGATGCGACTTTGGCCTTACTGACTGCATGACCCGCTAATCATCCGATGGGTTAGTTTTCCGCTTAGGTCCTCATCTTCCTATCAGGGCGAGAAATTTATGCTTCCAGGGCTGGCAGGGCATGTATGGTTGCACCCCTCCATGCCTAATCTTAGTTATGTTTACATTAGGGACTAGCAGGGTATGTATGGTTGCACCCTCTAGTCCAATATTACGTTATGCTAATGGTTGATGTTGGATGCGACTCTGGCCCTACTGACTGCATGACCCACTAATCATCAGATGGGTTAGTTTTCACTTAGGTCCCCATCTTCCTATCAGGGCAGAGAGATTTATGTTGGAAGCATAACCGATCACCACATGTTATTATACGTTTCGGTCCCAACCATATGTTTTCATGACAGTTGCTTGTGATTGTGCATTTAGTCACTACCCTACGTGAGAACTACTTACTAGGTATATTATATACTCATCCTATATTTTTACTGACTTTGTAGGTAAGGACACAGCGTAGATGGCAGAATTGGATGTCGCTCAAATGGCCAACCACAAACTCACTAATATAGGCACATGCATTTAGTACCACAAAACTAATGTTTTATGGATCCTGTGTTTTGATAAATAAACTTTTTTATAATTTTTCTATCTAATTAATAAAATTTAGATATGTTTCTTTGAAATTTTCACCAGAACTCATCTCATGATAGAAAAGTCTAAGTATGCATGTCATAGTGGTCGGATCATAATGTGTAAGGATCCGGTCGTTAAATTACATTCTTCCCCCTTAAGAACTTTCGTCCTTGAAAGTTTCTTGGTTCTTAAACAGATAAAGTATTTGACTTTCATCTCTTCTCTCGTTCCCATGTAGCTTCTTCTACTTGCTGATTTTTCCTGAGAAACTTCACTAAACTTATTTCCCGATTACGAAGCGATTTCTTCTCTCTTGCTAGGATGCAAACAGAGTCTCCTCATATTCCAAGTTTTCACTTATTTGTAGAGGTTCATAATTTACTACATGTGATGGGTCAGACACGTAGTTCCGAAGCATCGATACATGAAAGACATTATGTATTGTAGAAAAGGTGGGTGGTAATGCTAATCATAAAGCTACTTGGCCAATACGTTTTAATATTTCAAAGGGTCAATAAGACGAGGCTAAGCTTGCCTTTTCATTCGAAACGCATAATGCCTTTTATTGTATACTTTTAGAAATACGTGATCTCCACTTTGAATTCCAATTCTTTCGTCGATTATCAGCATAACTCTTCTATCTGCTTTGGGCTATTCACATTTTTTCTCGAATTAACTTGATTGACTCTGATGTTGTTGTACCAATTCAGGCCCTAATAGTGTTTGCTCCCCAATTTCATCCAGTGTATAGGGGATCTACATTTCTTTCCGTACAAGGCTTCAAAGGAAGCCATACCAATTGTCACCTGATAATTATTATTATAAGAAAATTCTATAAGGTGTATTTGCGAATCCCATGCTCCAGTAAAATCCAAAGCACATGCCCTCAACATGTCCTCTAGGATTTGATTAACTCATTCTGTTTGGCCATCAGTTTGTAGATGGAAGCTGTGCTGAAATTTAGCTGTGTGCCCATTACTTTCTGTAAACTTTTTCAGAACTTGGAGACGAAACGAGGTTCTCGATTTGAAACAATTGATACTGGGATTCCATATAACTGGATGACCTCTTTTAAGTACATTTGAGCTATGCTTCTGTAGTGTGAGTAGTCTTGCATGGTAGGAAGGTGGCCGATTTGGTGAGTCGATCTACAATCACCTAAATCATGTTGTGGCCTTTAATAGTTCTCGGAGGCCTGAGATGAAGTCCATAGAAATATGTTCCCATTTCCATTCTGGAACATTTAGAGGCTGAGGAGTCCTTGTGGTCGTTGTCGTAGAGCTTTCACCTGTTGACAAACCAAACCTTTACTTATATAGTCGGCTATATTTTTTTTCATGTTACCCACCAGTAATGTGCTTTCAAGTCTCGATACATTTTGGAACTCCCAGGATGTATTGAAAAGCATGATTCATGAGCTTCCTTCAATAGTTCTTTCTTGATTTCTTCATCATCTGGTACACATAGACGTCCACGATAGAGGTGTGCAGAGTCTGGGGTTGTAGAGAATTGATTGTTTCTCCATTCTCTGATTGCAATTGTTTGTTTAGGTATTTATCTATTTGTTGTGCATCAATGATCCTTTGCCTTAATGCATCTTGCAATTAACTGTGCTATTTGAGTTGTGAAGGTTTTGTATTAGTGAGATCTCAACTCTTTCAAGATCATCTATTATGTGTTTGGAGATGGTACTTAGAGCTGTTGTATGAGCTGACTTTCTGCTAAGAGCATCAGCAACAATGTTAGTTTTTCTAGATGATAGAGGATCTCACAGTCATAGTCTTGACTAATTATAACGATCTTCGTTGCCTCATATTTAACTCTTTCTGGGTAAAGAAGTACTTAAGGCTTTTATGATCTGTATAAATTTGGACTTTTCCCCATATAAGTAATGTCTCCATATCTTTAAAGCAAAGACTACGGCAGCTAACTCTAAGTATGAACAGGATAATTTTGTTCATAAGATTTTAGTTGTCTTGAAGCATATGCTATTACCTTTCCTGTTGCATCAATACATAACCAAGCCCCTTCTTCGATGCGTCACTGTACACAGTTAAACCCCTGATCCATTAGGTATGGTGAGAATAGGGGTTGGTCAACTTTTCTTTTAGTTCCTGGAAGCTTTGCTCACATGCTTGGTTGTTCCAACACAAAGGATTATTCTTCTTAGTAAGGTTAGTTCAGGGTAATGCTATACTTGAGAAGTTTTTGTTATGGTGCTTAATAACACAAGTTAAAGGGGACAAAAAAAAAAAAAAAAAAAACAAATGAAATTAATAGAAAAAGTCATACTTTATCGAAGTGAGTTTACATGACTTTTCTTTCAAACATTAGAGGTTCAATCTCTCATCCATTATAATTGTACTTTAAAAAAGAACAAAAAGAAGTAACGTAGAGTAACGTAGCTTTCAGTAAAAAGTAAGGAAAAATCTTATTTCTACCAGAGTAGTGATTACATGTGGCGACGCTGTGGACGCATGTAATCATGGTTCGGCGAGCATCGTAGGCGCGCACGTGCGGCGTCTCTGGCGAGTCTGTGGGCGGGGGGACGGATAAACTAAATTTCCCCCAAAACCTGCGCCTGCCCCGCTCCCTCCTCCTAAAAATAATTGTTCAAAATGAAAATAAGTATTTGTATAGAAATTGGGAGATATATAAATATAAACCATAGATTTTTAAGAGATAGAGTAACAATGAAACAACAAAAATATTACAATTAAAAAGAAACATTATTATCAAAGTTTGTGTCTTAACACAAATTATTAGAGTCCCTTGTAATGGGAAAGGGTCATGTTATTAGAGATTGTGGATGTTTCAATTTATGGATTGTGTATTAATTTATGGATTGAGTTGTTATTGTGGATTTTGGATGTTTCAATTTATGCAATTTTTTGTGAATTGTGGATTAATTTATAGCATGTTATTATGGATTAATTTATATCATGTTATTGTGGATTGTGGATTAATTTATAGCGTGTTATTGTGGATTGAGTTGTTATTGTTAATTGTGGATGTTTCAATTTATGCAAATTTTTGGAGTATGGATGTTATTGTGGATTGTTTTTAATTAGCATTGTTTTTTATTTAAGCCATGGATTGTGGATGTTTCAAACTTATGCAATTTTTTTAATTATATATGGATGTTATAATTTACTTAATTTTGGACTTAGTTTAGAGGGAAAAATCAATTACCTTAGGTGCAAAAAAAGTCAAATTACATATTATAAATTATTTAAAATTTTAAATATTCCGAACAAACTTGGAATTTTGTATTAAGTTAATCAAAATCATGCTTAATAAAGACTTTGTACTTTGTCCTCTAATCCCGATTATTGTTTTGGATTACAAGTTGGTCAGAAAAGATTTATTTTTTGGATCGATTGGGACAAGCCTCTTGGTGCCCAAAGTTAATGGAGGACTTTCAGGAAATGTTGCTGGATTTGGGTTGGTTGGAATGAGCTTCTTGGTGCCCTAAGTCAATGGAGAACTTTCAAGAGATGTTGCTGGATTTTGATCGGTTGGGACGAGTCGCTTTGTGCCTAAAGTCAATGGAGGATTTTCAAGAGATGTTGTTGGATTTGGTCGGGTTGGTACAAGTCTTTTAGGATCCAAGAAAATGAAATCTCTAGTTTCATCCCTCTTTGCCTCCCCACTACTTAGATATGATAGCACAAGAAGAAAAGAAAGTAACAATAATACACGAATCATATTGAAATTGAAAAACAAGCCCATTCTGATTTATAAAAAGTATTCTTAATACCAAGACCCAACTCTATATATACTCTAATTACAACTCACTTTTCTTCCATACAATTATTTACCATATCTAATTATATTTTTTTTATGTAAAATATATTTAACTTTTTCAGTACTTTACCTATATGGTTATATTTTTTGCAATAATAATAATAATGTAAAATGTTGGGTTTTCCTAATTTAATCATAACAAATTGTTTTTGGGAACTTTTTCATTTCACATTTGGAATCAATCACGCCAAATAAGAAACAAAATCTTATAAAATATATTTAACTTTTTCAGTACCGAAAATTATTTACCATATATGGTTATATTTTTTGCATTAATAATAATGTAAAATGTTGGGTTTTCCTAATTTAATCATAACAAATTGTTTTTGGGAACTTTTTCATTTCATAGATTATAGTATTTGGAATCAATCACGCCAAATAAGAAACAAAATCTTATGATTTCAATTTTATTTTTATATATTTTAAAATGTATTTCATCTAATTTAATTTTTAATTCTCAAAAGAAAATATTTGTACCTAATTTAAAATTTTAATTGCGAAGCAAATCGAAGGATCTGTTACAACTCTCATTTTGTTTTTGTCTTTTTTTTTTTTTTTAATTTCAATTTTTATTTCTAAACTACATTTGTTTTGTAATAACATATTTTGAAGAACTTAGTGTTGGAGGAGAAATTTCGGACCAACCACGGACTGCCACGATGTTTGATAAATTAATGACGGAATTCCAAAATTGTCAAATTTGTGGCCAATAAGAGTTGACATGTGTCTCAAATTGAAATTGAGGAAAAATTCTATGTTTTCGTCGCAGATGTTGATTGAGTAAAATTAATTTTGACCAATTTGACACTATAATTCGGGCGTTGGCCTAGTTACATGCAAATATGGCCTTAAGGTGGGCCTAAAGCACCAAAATAGGCCTAAGCCCAATTAATTAGGCCTAAGCCCAATTCATTGGGCCTAAAGGCCAGACCCAAGTCCAATTAATTAGGCTAAACGCTAGACCCAAGTCTAATTAATTAGGATCAAAGGCCAGACCTAGGAAACCCGAATTTCCATTTTTCCTACTTAAGCAGGTGGTTAAGGAAATTAACTAAGTGAAAATTAAATCCTATGTTGAAGTGAAGGAAATTTCTAAGTGTTGAATAGATTTTCCTTGAGTAGTTTTGAGTTAAGCTTTGATTGATGAAATTTGGCTAAGTGTAAGGTCAAAAAAACCCATGCGTTAAGAGTTAGGAGACATTAACACATAAGTTGAAAAGGCAACCATGCATTTGTAAAGGTTGAATGCATGATTGGCCGAAGTATTGGCAAGAGGCATTGCAAAGAGTAACTATGCGTTGGATGCATTGGACGCGTTTGATGCGTTGGATGCGTTGGATGGGTTGGATGATGGATGCGTTGGATGCATTGGACGCATTGGATGCGTTGGATGCGTTGGATGCAGCAGTGAAATACTATGCGTTGGTGATGTGCTATGCATTGAACATCCAAGGGTTTGTGGACACATATGAAAGATGAACTCATATGGAGGACGTCATCAAACATGTGGATTTTTGGGAAGAAACCTTAAGCCTTAAGGAATTGAGGTGGTTGCACAAGAGGGCATGCAACCTTAAGCCCCATGCGTTGGCTATGTAGGAGAAGGACACCCAACATTGCGTTGATCAAACATTGTGTTGATGGGGTGAGGTGAAGACACCTCAAGTAGGAGGTGGAGAGGGCTGGAGGTTGGTAATCGCTAAAGGAAACACTTGGATAAAGAGGTGCCAGACAAAGAGGGCTTTTGGACGCCTATAAAAAGGGCTAAGGACTTCAGATGAGAAATCAATTCTCTTCAAAGTATATAAAGAAGAGTGTATTGGGAGGAGGCTTTACGTTGGTAGCAAGACCATGCGTTGGTTAAGAGGTTCCAAGTGGGGAGATGCTGTCGGGCAGAAAGGACAGGAAGTAGCATCAACTTGGAATGAGGAGTTCTCCCAGAATACTCATGTGTTTAGAGTGATTTCAAAGCCATCTGAAGTGTAGAAGAGTCTAGTTTTCAGATTAGGGCTTCTGGAGAAGAAGCTCCAAGGAATCGGGCTGGAGAAGGAGGACAAGACGAGGGTTCGAGCTGTCGGGTAAGCTGGGCCAGTCTTGATATTTTGACTTTTTCGGCCAAACCACGAAGAGTTATGAGCTAAGATTTTGAGGTAAACTTTCTAAGACATTTTAGAGCATATTTGTAGAAGGAAGTATCTCGAGATAAGACCTATAACTATGAGTAGTCTGAGCTTTAAATTGAATCTGGAATTTAGGGTTCAAAAGAGGAGCCCGAGAAGACCAAGGAACTTCTAGAGAGAAAAGTTCCTAAATGACAAAGGTGAGTGGTACTTTCCTTTAAGTATTAAAGCATATATTTTAGAGTAAATTATAAATGCTTATGTTATGAATGAGTATTTAGTGTGAGAATGAGATTATGTTATCGAGATGGTCAGGGAGTTAATAGACTTAGTTCCTGAACCCGTAAGCAAAACCTCACGGGATGGTCAAGGGACATGAGAAGTCTAGTTCCCAAGCCAGTGGGAGGGTCCTCGTACATGATGGTCAGAGGGCCAATGGGCCTAGCTTCTGAGCTCATGAGCGAGGAGCTATGTGCACATAAGAGATAGAGGAAACGTAAAGAGTNCTTCACTTAAACCTTTCACGTTTCTCCTATATAGTCCACACCGTGAGATTTACCCTTGGCCTCGAGGCACCTTTGGCATGTCCTCCTAATGGTTGGTGTTTGGGTAGGCCAATATCAAGATGGATGAAGAGAGTGTTCATAGTAAGTAGGAGTGGAAAGTGCAACAACATATCCCTCGGTCTCCCTCGTTGGATTAAATAAAGTTACTGCGCATCGTCTCGAGGCACCCTGGGAGTGTCCCCCTATAGGATGGCAGTTTTTTGCGTGTTTCTTTATTTGATCTCCTGTAAGAGGATAAGGTTACTTAGTCTCTTGTCCTAATCTGTTTTTTCCCTATGGTGGGCTTATTAGGGCGGAACTTTGGCACCGAAAGCGAGGTGTTACACTTACGCGGAATTGTTTAAGGTTAACAGTTCTGGACCCAATAAATGGTGGCTGTTAGGTTCAGTTCTGCCTAATGGTTTAGAATGTCTCATCCTAGCGAAGGGGCATCTAATCACCCCATCGGTGACGTTTATACTGCCTCACTGGGGCATCATTGCAAAATAGAAGTCTTTCACTTAGGGTACTTGAAATTGTTTTGCAAAATTAATTGATTAAATTGTGGTTTAGGAAAAACTAATTAAAGTTTTGTTCGTTTTTCAGCAACAATCTTTTCAAAATGGCCACAACCACTTTAACTTTGCTAAGTGTTGAAAAATTAACTGGCGATAACTTTTTGACATGGAAACACTTGATCACGATGATACTAGTCATCGAGGATCACATGTTTGCCCTTACGAAAGTCTGTCCTCCTATTCCAGCTCCCAATGCCGCTCGAAATGTTCGGAAGGCATACGAGTGATGGACATGGGCGAATGAGAAGGCCCAAGCCTATATCTTGGCAAGTCTTTTTGAAGTCCTTGCCAAGAAACATGAGCCCATGGTCTCAGCTCATGAGATCATAGAGTCCTGCGGGGGATGTTTGGACAACCATCTGAACAGCTTATACACGAGGCTCTAAAGTATATATTCAACTCCAAAATGGAAGAAGGTACCTCTGTTCGTGAACATGTGCTTCACATGATGGTCTACTTCAATGTGGCGAAGTTGAATGGGTCTACCATCGATGAAGGTAGCCAGGTAAGCATAATCCTACTTTTATTGCCAGAGAGCTTCCTGCACTTTGTTAGTAATGTGATTCTTAACAAAGTAAAATATAACCTTACAACTCTCTTCAACGAGTTGTAGACCTACCAATCTTTATTGAAAATTAAGGAGAGGAAGAAGGGTGAGGCAAATGTTGCTTCATCTTCCAGGACGTTCCATAGAGGTTCGACCTCAGGAACAAAGTCTGCACCTTCTACTTTTAACCTGCAAAGAGGAAGAAGAAGAAGAAGGGTGGTAAGGGAAAAGGGAAGGCGCCTACTAACCCGCCCCTGTCGCCCCAAGAAGGTGTCCACCACCGATTGAAAAGGGAAAGTGTTTCCACTGCAACCAGGATGGATACTAGAAGAGGTGTCCTCCCTGGCTGAAGGAAAGGAAGGCCGCCAAGGCTAATGCCAAGGCAGGTTAAGGTAAATATGATTTACTTGTACTTGAAACTCGTTTAGTCGATAATGATGATTCTTCCTGATAATTGATTCGGGCACCACTAATGTAACAACCCAGATTTGTACGCATACAGGAAATTAAATGTCAAATATTAAGCAGAACGAAATTTTATTTAAAGGGGTGGAAATTTAGAAGGGGAAAAATAGGAAATTTATTCATTATCCAAAAATAATGAATAAGGGAGCAAAATCAGGGAGGATTAATTAGAAGTTNCTATAACTATGAGTAGTCTGAGCTTTAAATTGAATCTGGAATTTAGGGTTCAAAAGAGGAGCCCGAGAAGACCAAGGAACTTCTAGAGAGAAAAGGGGCCGAGAGGTCTAGTTCCTGAGCCTGTGGGAGAATCCTCGTACATGATGGTCAGAGGGCCAATGGGCCTAGCTTCTGAGCTCATGAGCGAGGAGCTATGTGCACATAAGAGATAGAGGGAATGTAAAGAGTAGCGTTGTATTTAGTAGGAGTATCTATCGTGTGTATAGGTAGACAACATACTCATTCTAAGTAGTTATCGGTTTAGCTATCTACCGTGCACGTAGATAGAGTTGAGACCAGACTCGTTCAAAGCAGAAGTTTGAATGTAACCTCATATTTATGTTATGCTTGCTATTTATGAGTTGAAATAGACTTTAGAAGTTGCTTACAACTCACTGAGCTTTATGAAGCTCATTTTGTTATTTCATGTTTTTCTTCCCAGGTAGCGAAAGGTGAGGAGTTCCAGGGTGTTGCTAAGGTCAAGGTCTGCCACAAGCCACAATTACACTTTCGGAGGGTTTTACAGTTGTCGTTGTATACTTTGTAGTTAAGTCTTGGAGTTGTATAAACGTTATATCGTTATAAAAATGGGCCTACTTAAATCAGTTGTTGGTTACCTCCTTGGCTTAATCAGTTGGTTGTTGAATTTATTCATTGGTATCAAAGTTATTTCTGCAAGAGATATTAGGCAGTAAGTGTCAACAAAAGGGTTGATAACTGTTGCAGTCACGCCCTTTCTCAGGCTTAGAGGATAGTTTGGGGCGGGGTGTGACAGCTTGGTATCAAAGCATAAGTTTCGGGGACAATTTAGGAATTAGTTTATACCAGCTTAGTATCAAAGTATAAGTGCTGGGAAGGCTGAGATTGAGTTGATACTAGTATGGTATCAAAGTATATGTACTTGGATACCAGAAGGATGAGTTAGAAAACCTGAGGTTGAGTTTAGTAAAACTAGAGGGAAGTATGGTAGGATAAAGGTTTAAAGAGAAACCTAAGAATTAGTGAAGGTAGACTAAAAGAAATGGTAGAAGTGTCATGACCTAGTTGGCAACCGGAGTTGGAACTCACAACGTAACCTGAAGATCTACCCAGGAACGTAAGTATGAGTTTAAGTTATTCTCATTTAGTATTTGAGATAGAAATGATTATGTTGTAGATAGTTTGGTTCAACATCTAGCTTAGAGATGGCTAGGTGAGGTATTGTTGGACAAACTAAGGAGTGGATATCAGAGTAGCGCAGTGGAAGCGTGGTAATAGATAAGGTTATAAGAGGTTACAACAGTGGTTGTTGTGAAACCTTAAACCAGAGTTAGTTCGAGTAAATTTCGAGGACAAAATTTTCTTAAGGGGGAAGTAAATGTGAAACCCGGATTTTCATTTTTCCTACTTAAGCAGGTGGTTAAGGAAATTAACTAAGTGAAAGTTAAATCCTATGTTGAAGTG
>NC_052357.1:44003181-44005432 GCF_009727055.1 Benincasa hispida | reverse complement strand
AGATTCGACTTAATGCAGTCCTGCCATCGGCTTGCACATATCTCATAAGAGTCTATCTAATTATGTAGTGTAGATGAAGAAGTATTTTAATGTTAGTATGAATCAGTAAGACATAACCGACCACCCCCTATCTTAGTGTTGAGTGAGTAAACGATATATGAGACTCCTCCAAAATCCCCATGATAGTATTTAAGCATAATAATGGTTGCGATGCTAAGATTAAAGGTATAGCATAAAGTAATGTACCACTACACACTACGTGAGAACTAGCAATACATTCAGGGATGGATTAATTTTAATATGGTACCAATATCCCTACTGAATAATTTCTTTTTATCAGATCACTTTTGTAGAAGAATTTAATGTTTGGGACTCGAGCACTGGTCTAAGATAAGATGGCAAGGGGATCAAATAGTATGATTGGACGTCTATCTTGTTGGTAGCAATTGGAGATTAGAATGAGCCCATGAACACCTAGCTTTTAACCAAACTCACTATTATAGCACATGCATTTTGTACCACCACGCTAATGTTTTATGGATCCTGGTGTTTTGATAATAAATTTTTATATAGTTTTTTCTATCTAATTAATAAAATTTAGATATGTTCTTTGAAATTTTCAACCAAAACTCATCTCATGATAAGCAAAAGTCTAAGTATGCATGTCGTAGCGGTCAGATCATAATGTGTAAGGATGCCGGGCGTATACACAATGCATCCAACGCATCAAACGCAACCAACAGCATCAAATCGCGTCCAACACATCCAACGCATAGTAACTCTTGGCAATGCCTCTTGCCAATACTTCAGCCAATCATGCATCTAACCTTTAAGCAAACACATGGTTGCCTTTTCAACTTATGCGTTAATGTTCCTAACTCTTAACGCATGGATCCTTTTGACCTTACACTTAGCCATTTCATCAATTAAAGCTGAACTCAAAAACTACTCGAGAAAATTCTATTCAACACTTAGAAATTTCCTTCATTTATGTTAATTGTTATATTGCATTACATGTTTAGAACACGTTTCTCTACAAGGGACCCCATGCATTATGTTTGTTCACGATTACGTTAAAATCAAGTTTTAATTAGGTGTAAGTTATGCTTCCAGGCTAATCTTACATTTATATTAATGGTTGATGTTGGATGCGACTTTGGCCTTACTGACTGCATGACCCGCTAATCATCCGATGGGTTAGTTTCCGCTTAGGTCCTCATCTTCCTATCAGGGCGGAGAAATTTATGCTTCCAGGGCTGGCAGGGCATGTATGGTTGCACCCCTCCATGCCTAATCTTATGTTATGTTTACACTAGGGACTAGCAGGGTATGTATGGTTGCACCCCTCTAGTCCAATATTACGTTTATGCTAATGGTTGATGTTGGATGCGACTCTGGCCCTACTGACTGCATGACCCACTAATCATCAGATGGGTTAGTTTTCACTTAGGTCCCCATCTTCCTATCAGGGCAGAGAGATTTATGTTGGAAGCATAACCGATCACCACATGTTATTATACGTTTTCGGTCCCAACCATATGTTTTCATGACATGTTGCTTGTGATTGTGCATTTAGTCACTACCCTACGTGAGAACTACTTACTAGGTATATTATATACTCATCCTATATTTTTACTGACTTTGTAGGTAAGGACACAGCGTAGATGGCAGAATTGGATGTCGCTCAAATGGCCAACCATCAAACTCACTAATATAGGCACATGCATTTAGTACCACAACACTAATGTTTTATGGATCCTGGTGTTTTGATAAATAAACTTTTTATATAATTTTTCTATCTAATTAATAAAATTTAGATATGTTCTTTGAAATTTTCACCAGAACTCATCTCATGATAGAAAAGTCTAAGTATGCATGTCATAGTGGTCGGATCATAATGTGTAAGGATCCGGTCGTTACAATTACATTCTTCCCCCCTTAAGAACTTTCGTCCTTGAAAGTTTCTTGGTTCTTAAACAGATAAGAGTATTTGACTTTCATCTCTTCTTCTCGTTCCCATGTAGCTTCTTCTACTTGCTGATTTCTCCTGAGAAACTTCACTAAACTTATTTCCCGATTACGAAGCGATTTCTTCTCTCTTGCTAGGATGCAAACCAGAGTCTCCTCATATTCCAAGTTTTCACTTATTTGTAGAGGTTCATAATTTACTACATGTGATGGGTCAGACACGTAGTTCCGAAGCATCGATACATGAAAGACATTATGTATTGTAGAAAAGGTGGGTGGTAAT
>NC_052357.1:43968144-44003081 GCF_009727055.1 Benincasa hispida | reverse complement strand
CCAATGCTCCAACACATCCAACGCATCCATCATCCAATGCATCCAACGCGTCCAACGCATCCAACGCATCCAACGTGTATGACCCCGATTTGTACGCATACAGGAAATTAAATGTCAAATAATAAGCAGGACGAATTTTATTTAAAGGGGTGGAAATTTAGAAGGAAGAATTGGAGAGCAAGAAACCCAGCGAGCGATGCTAGCGAGATTGAGGCTGGCGAGATCCCTGGAGAGAGCGAGATTAAAGAAAATTGGAGAGAGCGAGAATTGTAGCAAGGAAGTTAGAGAGAGCGAGAGTAAAAAGAGCTATTCTTAGCGAGACAATAGGAAAGAGCGGGAGCGAGAGCGCGAGCGGGAGCGAGCGAGAGAAACGAGAGAGGGAGCGAGAGAGATGATGGATGCATTGGATGATGGACGCGTTGGATGCGTTGGATGCATTGGATGCATTGGATACGTTGGATGCATTGGATGATGGATGCATTGGACACGTTGGATGCGTTGGATGCATTGGATGCGTTGGATGCGTTAGATGCGTTGGATGCGTTAGATACGTTGGATGTTGGATGCGTTGGATGTGTTGAATGCGTTGGATGTGTTGGATGCATTGGATGATGGATACGTTGGATGTGTTAGATGTGTTGGATGCATTGGATGATGGATGCGTTGGATGCATTGGATGTGTTGGATGCGTTGGATGCGGCAATGCAATACTATGCGTTGGTGATGCACTATACATTGGTGATGTGCTATGCATTGAAAATCCAAGGGTTTATGGACACATATGAAGGATGAGCTCATATGGAGGACGTCATCAAACATGTGGCTTCTTGGGAAGAAACCTTAAGCCTTAAGGTATTGAGGTGGTCGCACAAGAGGGCATGCAACCTTAAGCCCATGCATTGGCTATGTAGGAGAAAGACACCCAACATTGCATTGATCAAACATTGCGTTGATGGGGTGAGGTGAAGACACCTCAAGCAGGAGTTGGAAACGGCTGGAGGTTGGCAATCGCTAAGGGAAACAATTGGATAAAGAGGTGTCAGACAAAGAGGGCTTTTAGACGCCTATAAACTGGGCTAAGGACTTCATATGAGAACTCAATTCTCTTCAAATAATATAAAGAAAAGTGTAATGGGAGGAGGCTATGCATTGGTCAAGAGGTTCCAAAAAGGGAGATGCTGTCGGGCAGAAAGGACAGGAAGTAGCATCAATTTTGAACAAGGAGTTCACCCAGAATACTTGTGCATTTAGAGTGATTTAAGCCATCTAAAATCTAGGAGAGTCTAGTTTTAAGGGTAGGGCTTCCGAAGAAGAAGCTCCAAGGAATCGAGCTGGAGAAGGAGGACAAGACAGAGGGGTTGAGCTATCGGGTAAGCTGGGTCAGTCTTGATGTTTTGATGTTTCCGGCCAAACCACGAGGAGTTATGAGCTAATATTTTGAGGTAAACTTCTTGAGACATTTTAGAGCATATTTTTTGAAGGAAGTATCCCGAGATCTTATAACTATGAGTAGTCTGTCCTTTAATTTGAATATGGAATTTAGGGTTTAAAAGAGGAGCCCGAGAATACCAAGGAACTTCTAGAGAGAAAAGTTCCTAAAAGACCAAGGTCAGTGGTAATTTCCTTTAAGTCTTAAATCATATCTTTTAGAGTAATTGTATATGCTTAGGGTATGAATGAGTATCTAGCTTGAGAATGAGATTATGTGATCGGAATGGTCAGGGGGTCAATAGACCTAGTGTCTGAGCCCGTTAGCAAAACCTCATAGGATGGTTAGGGGACACGAGAAGTCTAGTTACTGAGCCTGTGAGAGGATCGTCATATGGGATGGCCAGAGGGCCGACGAGCCTAGCTTCTAAGCCCTTGAGCGGGGAGCTATGTGCACATAGGAGACAGAGGGAACGTAAAGAGTAGCATTGTATTTAGTAGCAATTATCTATTGTAAACCCCGAACTCTAGGTTTTCTAGATAAGCATGTTTAGCCAAAGGAATGTTATATCATATACTTATTAAGTGGCAATTCATATTTGTTTATAGGAGTTATGATGGAAGGGAAGGAAAAACATACTAAATGAGGGGTGACGTGGCAGTTAACCCTTAAACTCTAGAGGCGGTGGGAAGTTTTTGGAAGAAGAAATTCAAAGGCATGGTTTCGGCAATTGACATGAGCAAATTTAGTGAAATCGGTGTCATTCGAAAACTGAGAGAATCTAGTTTGTGAGGGTGTCTTGCCGGAGGAATATTGCACAGGGAGAAGAACAAGAAGTGAAGAAAGTACAGAGGACGCAGAATCTTGGGTTAATCAGGACCCAAGGTGAAGATTGGAAGTTCCATGCCAAATTATAAGGAGTTCTTGGCCGACATTTTAAGGTTAGAAAGTTACAATTCTAAACAAGTTTATAGAAGGAAGTTTCTTGAAAAGAGCTCTGGATTTCGAGTTATGAATTTTTAAAGTTATAACAGGGAATCGGTGCATAAGCAGATAGCTGCTTGGGATGAACAAACAACCAGTTCACCATGGGAGTTATAGTGAGATATGGGGATGAGAAACCTGCTTATAAAGAAAATCTCGCTGATATCACTCTAGAGAATCTCGTCGATCTCGCTCTAGAAGGAAATCTCGCTAGGAATTGGACTGAGCATCGCTGGTAAGGTGAGTATCACTAGGATGAAAATTTGACAGGAAAAGCTTGATCTCGCTCTAGAGGATCTCACTGGTGTCGCTCTAGAGGATCTCGTTGGTGTCGCTCTAGAAGATCTTGCTGGTATCGCTCTAGAGAATCTCGCTGGATCGTTATAGAGGATCTCGTTGACCTCGCTCATAGGGATCTTACCAGTAGAGCTGTCTGTTTTTGATGAAAGTTCCTTTAATAAATGAATTAATTGAGGTATTTTACTAAGAATTCTAAGTAGTTTAACGGGGAATTATGTCCTTTCAGGTCAAGAAGAGTTAGAAGACGGCGTATAAACCATTAAGAGCTTGACGAGCGGTGAGTGACTAAGTGAATTAATGTCTCCAGTACTTATGCATATAAGATCAAGTAAGTACAGTGACATTAATGATGAATTTATACTTCCTCAAGCAACAAATAGATGGAGAATAACTTAACCATGTTTCTCGGCTTGTATATGTGTAGCACAGGCCAAGGATGTCATGTAGTCATTACAACAGTTAAGTTCTAATGTTAAAATATGCTTCCTAGAGGAAGGCTATGAGAGAATGAGTTCTTGTATAGATGGTAGGCAACAGAACTTAACTTGATGATACAAAATACCCTGGTACCGAAGGACATTTGAGAAGATACCTGACCAATTTGATACCAAAGGACATTTGAGAAGGTATCTTAGTAGCTCGATACTGAAGGATAGATTTGAGAAGGTATCTGAGAAGAAGTACCTAAGGTATGATAGTACTTAGTATAGCTAAGTGCACGTAGGCAGTTCTGAATGAGGGGCCGAAGTATGGGTCTCTTGGTCAGTAATAAAGTTGGGTGCTAGAGCATTTAGGTTCGTTCTCAACTAGGGAATAATGATGAGTGATGATATCTATAAATAAAAGCTACATTTAGAGACAATTGCTTGAAATACTCATTAATATATTTACATGTTTATAGCAATGTAATGCGTAATGTTATATGATCTTATAGTCACTCACTGGGCTTTTAGCTCATGGAATTTTTGTGTTTTCCCTTCTCAGGTAGTGGTCAAATTCCTCAGGGTAGATCCTGCTACTGCTTGCCACCTAAAGACTTGACTTAATAAGAGAACTTAGGTTGATGATTTGTTTATGTACACATGTTTTGTGAGGGACTAGGGCTCTGTCAGAGATGTTTGGGCCCATTCGGGAATGTTTCTCCCCTTAGACATTATATCATAGCTGTATGCATGTGTTTATATTATACCTTGTTGAACTTTTAAGGAGTCGTATCATATTCATACATTATTAATGTACATCAGGTTGGCATTTAGATTAGAGGGCTAAGGTGGTGGGTGCTGGCAGTAGGGCTAGTAACTACCACGGTCATATCCTCTTCCAGAGTAAGAGGGTAATCTGGGAGGGGGTGTGACATCTATCTATCGTGTGTGTAGGTAGACAGCATATTCATTCTAAGTAGTTATCGGTTTAGCTATCTACCGTCACGTAGATAAAGTTGAGACCAGACTCGTTCAAAGCGGAGGTTTGAATGTAACCTCGTATTTATGATATGCTTGCTATTTATGAGTTGAAATAGACTCTAGAAGTTTCTTACCACTCACTAAGCTTTGTGAAGCTCATTCTGTTATTTCATGTTTTTCTTCCCAGGTAGCGAAAGGTGAGGAGTTTCAGGGTGCTGCTAAGGTCAAGGTCTACCACAAGTCACAATTACACTTTCGGAGGGTTTTTACAATTGTCGTTGTAAACTTTGTAGTTAAGTCTTGGAGTTGTATAAACGTTATATCGTTGTAATAAAATGGGCCTACTTAAATCAGTTGTTGGTTGCCTCATTGACTTAATCAGTTGGTTGTTGAATTTGTTCATTGGTATCAGAGTTATTTCCGCAAGAGATATTAGGCAGTAAGTGTCAACAAAAGGGTTGATAACTGCTGCAGTCACACACTTTCTTAGGCTCAAAGGGTAGTCTGGGGCGGGGTGTGACAAGACCCAAGTCTAATTAATTAGATCCAAAGGTCAGGCCCAAGTCCAATTAAATTAGGCCCAAAGGCCAGGCCCATAGGCCAATCAAGGCCACGCTCGAGCCCATGAAGCCCATCAGGGAACTTTATAAATAGAGAAGCTCCCCTCATTTGCAGGGGTCAGTATTTTCTACTTTCAGAGAGCCTAAATAGAATTCAATAACAAGCCTGCACTCCTAGAAGACAAAAGACCCTTGAAGACACAAAGACTCTTCCAAGAAGACTCTTCCAAGACTTCTACTTCAGTACGTTTAGTACTTTTCTTCTTCAAGTCAAACACATTCACCCAACTGAGAGAGAATAAAAGCATCAAGTATTAGTCACTCAACTTCAACTCTATATATACTCTAATTACAATTCACTTTTCTTCCATAAAATTATTTACCATATCTAATTATATTTTTTATGTAAAATATATTTAACTTTTTTAGTACCGAAAATTATTTAACATATAATAATAATGTAAAATGTTGGGTTTTACTAATTTAATCGTAAAAATTATTTTTGGAAAATTTTTCTTTTCACAGATTATAGTATTTGGAATCAATAACGCCACATAAGAAACAAAATCTTATGATTTCAATCTTATTTTTATATATTTTAAAATGTGTTCCACTTAATTTTATTTTTAATTCTCAAAAGAAATATTTCTACCTAATTTAAAATTTAAATTGCAAAGGAAATCATAGGATCGGTTACAACTCTCATTTTGTTTTTGTCTTTTTTTTTTCAATTTCAATTTTTATTTCTAAACTACATTTGTTTTGTAATATATTTCAAAGAACCTAGTGTTGGAGGAGAAATTTTAGACCAACCACGGACCGACACGAAATTTGGTAAATTAATGACGGTATTCTGAAATCGACAAATTTGTAACCAATTAAGAGTTGGCACGTGTCTCGAATTGAAATTGAGGACAAATTTTATGTTTTTATCGCAGACGTCGATTGAATAAAATTAATTTCGACCAATTTGACGCTATAATTCAGGCGTTGGCCCAGTGACGCCCAAATATGGCCTTAAGGTGGGACTAAAGCGCCAAAATAGGTCTAAGCCCAGTTAATTGGGCCTAAAGGCCAAACCCAAGTCCAATTAATTAGGCCCAAAGGCTAGACCCAAGTCCAATTAAATTAGGCCCAAAGGTTAGGCTCATAGGCCAATCAAGGCCAGGCCCGAGCCATGAAGCCCATCAGAGAGCTTTATACATAGAGAAGCTCCCTTCATTTGCAGGGGTCAGTATTTTTCAAGACGTACGTTCGATTCTTTTCTTCTTCAAGTCAAACACATTCACCTAATTGAGACAGAATCCGAGAATCAAGTACTAGTCACTCAACTTCAACTCTATATATACTCTAATTAAAACTCACTTTTCTTCCATAAAATTGTTTACCATATCTAATTATATTTTTTATGTTATATTTTTTGTATTAATAATAATGTAAAATGTTGGATTTTCCTAAGTTAATCATAACAAATTGTTTTTGGGAACTTTATCTTTTCACAGATTATAGTATTTGGAATCAATCACTCCAAATAAGAAACAAAATCTTATGATTTCAATCTTATTTTTATATATTTTAAAATGTATTCCATCTACTTTAATTTTTAATCTCAAAAGAAAATATTTCTACCTAATTTAAAATTTAAATTGCTACGCAAATCGAAGGATCGGTTACAACTCTCACTTGGTGCCTTTTTTTAAATTTCAATTTTTAATTCTAAACTACATTTGTTCTGTAATAATATATTTCGAAAAACCTAGTTTGGAGGAAAAATTTCGGACCAACCATGGACCGCCACATCCTTTGCTAAATTAATGACGAAATTCCAAAATTGTAAAATTTTTGACCAAGAGTCAGGTGTTGAATTGAAATTGAGGAAAAATTATGTTTTTTCGTCGCAGATGTCGATTGAGTAAAATTAATTTCGACCAATTTACGTTATAATTTGGGCGTTGACCCAGTTGGCCTAAAGCTCCAAAATAGGCCTAAGCCCAATTAAGTGCTCAAAGGTCAGGCCCAAGTCCAATTAAATTAGGCCCAAAAGCCAGGCCTATAAGCCAATCAAGGCCAGGCTCGAGCCCATCAGGGAGCTTTATAAATAGAGAAGCCCCTCATTTGCAGGGGTCAGCATTGAGAGCCCAGAGAGAATTCATCAACATTCCCAAGATTCCTGAAACTGAACGCTAGAAGACTTCTACTTCAAGACGTAAGACTTACGTTTGGTGCTTTTCTTCTTCAAGTCAAATGCATTCACCCAACTGAGAGAAATTAGAGGATCAAGTATTAGTCACTCAACTTCAACTCTATATATAGTCTAATTACAACTCACTTTTCTTTCATAAAATTATTTACCATATCTAATTATATTTTTTAATGTAAAATATATTTAACTTTTTCAGTATCGAAAATTATTTACCATATATGGTTATATTTTTTGCATTAATAATAAAGTAAAATGTTGAGTTTTCCTAATTTAATCATAACAAATTGTTTTTGGGAACTTTTTCTTTTCACAGATTATAGTATTTGGAATCAATCATGCCAAATAAGAAACAAAATCTTATGATTTCAATCTTATTTTTATATATTTTAAAATGTATTCCATCTACTTTAATTTTTAATTCTCAAAAGAAAATATTTGTAGCTAATTTAAAATTTTAACTGCGAAGCAAATCGAAGGATCTGTTACAACTCTCATTTTGTTTTTGTCTTTTTTTTTTTAATTTCAATTTTTATTTCTAAACTACATTTGTTTTGTAATAATATATTTCGAAAAACCTAGTGTTGGAGGAAAAATTTCGGACCAACCACGGATCGCCACATCATTTCTAAATTAATGACAAAATTCCGAAATTGTCAAATTTGTGATCAATTAAGAGTTGACACGTGTCTCGAATTGAAATTGAAGACAAATTTTGTGTTTTCATCGCAGACGTCGATTGAGTAAAATTAATTTCAACCAATTTGGCGCTATAATTCGGGCGTTGGCCCCTAAATATGGCCTTAAAGTGGGCCTAAAACGCCAAAATAGGCCTAAGCCCAGTTAATTACGCCTAAATTAGGCCAAAGGCTAGATCCAAGTCCAATTAATTAGGCTAAAGGCGAGACCCTAGTCCAATAAATTAGGTCCAAAGGCCAGGCCCAAGTGCAATTAAATTAGGCCCAAAGGCTAGGTCCATAGGCCAATCATGGCCAGGCCCAAGCCCATGAAGCTCATCAAGGAGCTCTATAAATAGAGGAGCTCGAAGAGGTCAACATTTTCTACTTTTAGAGAGCCCAGCGAGAATTCATCAATAAGCAGAAGATTCCCAAAGACGAAAGACCCTTGAAACTGCACTCCTGGAAGACAAAAGACCCTTGAAGCTGCACTCCTAGAAGACAAAAGAGCCTTGAAGATACAAAGACTCTTCCAAGACTTCTACTTCAAGACGTACGTTCGGTGCTTTTGTTCATCAAGTCAAATACATTCACCTAACTGAGAGTGAATCAGAGGATCAAGTATTAGTTACATATCTTCAACTTTATATATACTCTAATTACAACTCACTTTTCTTCCATAAAATTATTTACCATATCTAATTATATTTTTTATGTAAAATATATTTAACTTTTTCAGTATCGAAAATTATTTACCATATATGGTTATATTTTTTGCATTAATAATAAAGTAAAATGTTGGGTTTTCCTAATTTAATCCTAACAAATTGTTTTTGGGAACTTTTTCTTTTCACAAATTATAGTATTTTGAATCAATTACGCCAAATAAGAAACAAAATCTTATGATTTCAATCTTATTTTTATATATTTTAAAATGTATTCCATCTAATTTAAGTTTTAATTCTCAAAAGAAAATACTTCCACCTAATTTAAAATTTAAATTGCGAAGCAAATCGTAGGATCTATTACCACTCTCATTTTTTGTCTTTTTTTTTTAATTTCAATTTTTATTTCTAAACTACATTTGTTTTGTAATAATATATTTGGAGGAAAAATTTCGAACTAACTACGGACCGTCACATCATTTGCTAAATTAATGACAGAATTCCGAAATCGTCAAATTTGTGACCAATTAAGAGTTGACATGTGTCGAATTGAAATTGAGGACAAATTCTGTGTTTTCATCGCAGACGTAAATTGAGTAAAATTAATTTCGATCAATTTGGTGCTATAGTTCGGGCATTGGCCAAATTATGCCCAAATATGGCCTTAAGGTGGGCCTAAAATGCCAAAATAGGCCTAAGCCCAGTTAATTGGGCCTAAAGGCCGGACCCAAGTCTAATTAATTACGCTAAAGGCCAGACCTAGTCCAATTAATTAGGCCTAAAGTTCAGGCCAAGTGCAATTAAATTAGGCCCAAAGGCCAAATCCAAGCCCATGAAGCCCATCAGGGAGCTCTATAAGTAAAGAAGCTCCCGAGGTAAGCATTTTCTACTTTTAGAGCCAGAAAGAATTCATCAACAAGTAGAAGATTCCCAAGACTCCTGAAGTTGCACTCCTACCTTCAGAGTTCATTGAAAGTGTATATTTTGAAGTATTTATAAAAAATTAAAATTAATATTGCGACTATTGAAGAATATAATCTTTTTCATAATTGATAAAGTTCAAAGTTTTTTTAATTTTTTTTATAATGGTTAAAGTGTCAACCATTTTGGCTTCGATACTTTAAATTATTCATGTTAGTCTTATGCTTCCAATTTCATTATTTTAGTCCATCCTACATTCAATAAATTTTAAAATAATAATAATAATAATTTGTATAGCAGAGAAGACACAATATGAATATATTTAATTTAATAATTTTAAAGGTAATATGAATAGAAACTATGGACGTGTTTGGATTAACTTAGAAAAAAATATTTTTCAAAAAGTCATTTCCATCTAAACACTTTTTATTGGAAAGTGCTTAAAAATTACTAATGCGTTTTAACAACTCTTTTTAAAAATTATTTTTATTACAAGTTTGTTTGATTTGTTATATACTAAAAGTATTTTTTTATTAATGTCAAATTAATATAAATGACCACTATAAAATATCATGAACTAATAATTTAAAATAATAATTGCGGGAGTAGGTCGGAATTGGCCGCCAATGGTGGTGGCCAATAATAATAGCTGGAGGTGGTGGCTATATTTCTATATTTCTAAATATTTTTGTTCATTTTCCTACATTTGGAAACAACCCTAGTATTATCCAAAATATAAAAGAATATATGAGGTATTTACCTAAAAAGTATGATACAACTATACATTTTCAATTTGGTCAAAAATTAAAAAAAAAAAAACATTTTCAAATATGGTAAGAGATTTAAATTTGGAAAGAACAAGTGAACACGTTCAAATATAAAATAAAGCAAATTTATCTAGTTTTTGTACAAAATTAAAAGAAATATATATATTTATAAATGATAGTATGAAATAAAATTTAGATATAGAATATACAAATTTACAAAAATTATTATGGTAAAAAAAACTATCTATCAAAGTAGGTTAATAGTATCATGCAATTAAAAGAAAAAAGAACAATACTGTATTGATAGTTTTAAAAGTTTATCATTTTAATCAACATCTACTACTTACCTCACTTATTCTCGACAAAAATGTTAGATTAAAATTCTCATAACATAAATGGTAATATTATAATTATTATAACTATAACGTCAATATGAAAAATATTCTTTTAGGGATATCAAAAAGTTTATAATTAGTTTTTAAAATAGTAAATTATGACGTAGATATTGGATATTCATATTCAAAGAATGTGAGACTTTGGTAAATATTCAAAACATAAAAATGGATTTATTTGTATGGATTAAATTCATTTTTAGAGAACTTTCAAATTGGATTAAAATTTCAAATTAAGATGATGTCTCATGTAAAGATTTAACGTATATGAAAACACGGGTGGATCCATGTAGAGACAATGAGTGCGTGTGTCACACCCTGTACCAGATTACCCTCCTAACCTGGATGAAATGGTGAGAGTAGCAGTTACCAACCCTTTTGCTGGCACTTACTACCTATCTTACCTGTTAAATAATACTCAAACCCTGAATACATTCATATTAACTTAGAACTTAACACATTTATATTACAGGGTTTCACAGCATTTTTTATACATGGATATTACAACCTAGTAAGCCCCATCAAGAATACTAGTCATTAGACAGACACATATGTACTAACTAATACAGGTCTCCAATTACACTTCCTTTCTGTTTCTTTGAGTGGCAGAGTAGCAGCAGAATAGTCTTTTGGGAACTGACCGGCTACCTGAAAGAAAACATTTGAAAATATGAGCTAGAAGCCCAGTAAGTGACTTAATAAAAATATAAATCTCATACTCAAAACCGAAAGATTGAAAACATAATACTGAAACTAAAGTATACCAAAAAAACGTGTACATAAAACCTTTAAAACCACCATTAAACATCATTATTCCTTAGTTGAGAACGAGCATACATCGCTCTAGCTCCCAATATCTATTACCGGCCAAGAGACCCATACTATGGCCTCCCTTTGCTGGTATATAGCCTAGGAGACCCATACTTCAACCTCTCATTTAGAACTACCTACGACACGTGGAGTTTTCTATGTATCGTCAACACCTTAGGTACATTTATTCAGATACCTTCCTTACCTTCAGTATCTGGCTCACTTAAGTTAACAAGTTCTCGAATAAAGCATAGAAAAATCTTTAGGATACCTTCCCTACCTTCATTATCCCTTTTCAAAATGTTTAGGAATACCAACGCATGTTCTTTGACAATCTTAGGTATTTAAAACATAATACATGAAGCTTCATTCAACCTTAGCTTTAACCCTAACGCATGCTTCATACTTTGTAAAATAAGTTGACTTAAATCATGTTGAACTAGCTTGTAAAATCTACTAGCATGCGTTAGATATGGAAAATATACTTGGAAAACTCATACATTAGTAACATCATGCATTGTTAAACATTCATATGCATTAGCAATTCCAAAATATCCTTCTAGCCTAGGAGAAGATATGACTTCCCTTATCCTTAGTTGAGAGTGAACTATTAGATCTAACCTTCAATGTTAACCTTAGTTGGGGAGGACCCTTTTGCTTAATCCCTCGACGTCGTATTACCTACGTGCACGTGGTTATAACTAAGTATCGTCATACCTTAGGTACTTGACTAGGATACCTTCTCATTGTTCTTTAGTATCCTTAGGACACCTTCTCATTGTTCTTTAGTATCCTTAGGACACCTTCTCATTGTCCTTCAGTATCCTTAGGATACCTTCTTATTGTCCTTCAGTATCCGTCATATAACTAGTCATAAACATTTAGTTGAACACTAGGGCTTAGTGCTCAAATCATCGTACTAGTTCATCCATTATACTGGTTCATCATAAAAATGGAGTTATTTAAATATACTGAAAATATTTGGACAAGATAACATATCTAAATCATGTCAATTCCGTGGAAAACATGCTTTACTTAGCATGAGAAACAGTTTCACAAATATGTTGCTTGGCAATTCAGTTAAACACTTAGCATGAGAAATAACTTCAAAGAAATCACAGTTTCTAAATCATTAAAACATTAAGTCATCACATAGTCACTCACAACTCGTTGTCCTCTTAACGGGTTATACGCATCTTCTAGCTCTTCTTGGCCTGAAAGGACATAATTCTCGGTTAAACTACTTAGAATTCTTAGCAAAATACCTCAAATAGTTCATTACTAATGGAACTTCATCACCAAAGACAACTTTACTAGCGAGATTCTCCTCATGAGCGAGATCCTCATGAGTGAGATCAAGCTTTTTCTAGCGATACTCAGCCCAATTTCTACCAAGATTCCCTTCTAGAGCGAGATCCTTATCACAAAATCTCGCTATAATCTCCACGGTGAGCTGTTTGCTTGTTCTTCCCAAGCAGCTGCCTGCTTATACACAGATTCTCTGTTACAACTTTAAAAAATCATAACTCAAAATCCAGACCTTTTTTGAAGAAACATCCTTCTACAAACATATTTAAATTGAGTTAATTTCTTACCTTAAAATTTCAGCCAAAAACTACTTATATTGTGTCCTAGAGCTTCCAATCTTCACCTCGGCCCTGATTAACCCAAGATTCTATCTCTTCTGTAATTTCATCACTTTATATTGTTCTTCTCCTGCAATCCTTCTCTGGCAAGACAACCTTGAAAACTAGATTCTCCCAGCTATCAAATGGCACCGATTTCACTAAATTTGCTCATGTAGATTGCCAAACCAAACTTTTGAAGTTCTTTTCCCCTTTTAATCTTCCCGCCGCCTCCCGAATTCAAGGATTAACTGCCATGTACCAAACAAATAAGTGGCTTCCTTATTTTATGTTTTTCTTTTCCTTTCCCTACAATTTTTTTAAATAATATGGATTTTCACTTATATGATATTTAATATATCATTCCTTTGGGTAAACATACTTGTTTAGGAACTTAGAATTCGGGGTTTACACTTAGCTACACAAGAGCTTATTTTTTCTTGCTTCCATCGTCTAACCCTCCTAAAACATGGCTTCATTTAACTCATTAGAAGACATCTCATTACTTACTCTTACTTAAAGTAATTAGGGTTCGGATTTTACAAATTCTTCCCCCTAAAAGAAATTTCGTCCTCGAAATTTGCTCGCACCTACTTATAACTTAGACTTTGACAACATCCTTTGGTCGTAAACTTTACAACCTTCTTCTTTTCTTCTTTCTTCCCCCCTTTTTACTACGCTTTCACTGCGCTACTTTGATATTAACTTTGTTCATGGTAAGTAATACTAGTATGTATGTCACACCCCGCCCCAGATCACCCTCTTAGCCTAGAGAAGGACGTGACTGCAGCTGTTATCAACCTTTAGGCTGACACTTACTGGCTAAAAACTCTTGCGGAATAACTCTGATACCAAATACAAATTATATGCAACGAGATGGCTGTAGGCCCACAATTTATTAACTTAGAAATTTAATATGTTTAGAGTATTTACAACATTAGATTTACAAGTCCCAAAACCCACAAACCTTAGTCCCTATATGAACAATAGTAACATGTGTACAATATTAACAGTAACCACCTAGCAAACGGTTACAAGTCTTTTGGTCCTTTAGTGGCAGAGCAGATACTGAGCAGTCTTTAGAGGATTTGACCGCTATCTGTGGGGGGGAAAAACAAAAACATTTGAAAACGGGGTGAGCTTATGCCCAGTGAGTGATCGAAAAAACATAGTAAATTCTCATGCATAATTTTAGAAAATAGTTTTATCTAAAATCTAAACTTTTGCAGCATAAATAGTTTCCAAGCTTAATGTATATAAAACTGTTTTAAACATAAAACAGTAAAATCATTTCTCAAATAAAAGTACTGTATATCTGGTAAAATAATCCCAACACCAACTACTAGTCCAGAGAGAACCCTTTTGCTCAATCTCTGACTTTATTCACTTGTGGCCACACTATGTACCTTCACACATTCGGTACTACTGCTCAGATACCTTCTCCTTGTACTTCAGTATCGAGCTACTAGGATACCTTCTCCAACGTACTTCAGTATCCCGTTGGCTTGGTACCTTCTCAAACGTACTTCAGTACCAATAGATACTTTCTCCTTGTACTTTAGTATCTAGTTGGGTGGATGCCATCTCCTTGTACTTCGGCATCGCATTTTACCAAAACTATTTATAAACAACTTTTCTCTTTAAAGCATGTAGAGTATAACACATATACAACATGGCTTTAAAGATGGTAACGCATGCTGGATAATATCAACGTATGTAAATAGTTTTTCAACAATAGGCATGCGTTCACAATATAATTCAGATCTTGCTTGGAAACCACTTTATAAAACTAGTAGGCATGAGAATTATTTTCGCAAACATGCTTTCTGTAAAACGTTTGTAATCAAACCAGTTTAAAAACATTTTAGTTCGAAAACATTTTAGCCACTCACCTTGAACTCTTAGGAACTTTTCACTCTAGTAGCTCCTCGGGTCCCTTTTTCACCTCTAGAATCCAGATTCAACTTACGACTTAGATTACACATAGTTTCGAACCTTATTTAGAAATACTTCCTTTTACAAACTTATTTTAAAATGTCTTAGGAATCTTACCCTAAACCTTCAGCTCAAAATTCCTCGTGGTTTGGCCGGAATCTCAAAATCTTCAGAACTGGCTCAGACTGATCTTACAGTCTGACTCTTCTGCCTTCTTCTTAACCTTCAGCCTAGTTCCTTTGAGCCTTTTCCTCCAGCAGCCCTACTCTGAAAATTAGACTTCTAGAGCTTTCAGATGGCTTTGGAATCAATCCAAACACACAAGTAGATTGGAAGATCTCCTCGTCCAAAGTTGACACATTCCTCTGAACCCTCACTGCCCTCTACTTTCTCTACGAAATTTATGATTTTTGTGTGATTTAAAAATGAAATCCCAACTTCCTATTTATAGACGTTCAAATTGCTTGTGGGATTGATAGCACCTACTTGGCTGCATGGCCAAATGTTTAATCCTCCCTTTATCAACATAAGCTGACTTCACCTTGGTTCAACGTGTTCTTCCTAAACGCATCCAACATAATTTCTTAGGATTTAATAATTTCTCTTAATCGGACACCTAGATTTTAATTAACTTTTGCCCTTACGTCTTCAAGCTTTGTTTGTATTCAAATTAGGATTTTTACATGCATAATTCACCCTAACGCGTCTAAATACATTGCCCAGAAACTTGCTCAGCCGTTCAATGCATAGGCGAGGCATGGGCGTAACGTTCGAATCGGACAAAGCAAGTCTAGCATAGGTGCTCTCGCTCTTTCTGCTCTCGGCAGTGTTGCTCTCTCCACTCTCGGCAGTGTTGCTCTCTCCCACTTTCTCGCTACTCTCGCTCTCTTCACTCTCGCTCTCTCCAGCAATCTCGCTGGTCTTGCTCTCTCCAATCTCGCTCTCCCTCTCGCTCTCTCTAGCTTTAACTTTTCTCTCCACTCTCGCTCTCTCCAGCTTTCTCGTTGGCCTTGCTCTCTCCACTTTCGCTCTCTCCAGCTTTCTCGCTAGTCTCGCTTTCTCCACTCTCGCTCACTCCAGCTTTCTCGCTAGTCTCGCTTTCTCCACTCTCGCTCACTCCAGCTTTTTCGCTGGTCTCGCTCTCTCCCATTTCCTCTCAAATCTCGCTGGTCTCGATCTCACTCTCAACGATCTCGCTAATCTCACTCTCAATGATCTCGCTCTTAGCTACTTCAAACGTTGTTCTCCGTACACGTTTGCTCACCACTTTGATGATACCTTTACATGGATTTTTCAAATTTTTCCAAAGTAATTTCCCATATTTTCTGCATTTCACATAAATTCCACATTTTTCTCAGTCCTTGAGCCATAATGCATTTCACATAACTTATACTTAGCCGAAATTTCACAAACTCAATTTCCATATTATTCCACACTAGCTCAACCTACTTATTATTTTTCCCCAACTTTCCCAACTCAATTTCATATTTTTCTTTTCAAATCCCCATCCCTTCTTCACCATTTCATACTAACTTTCTCATCAACCTACTCAACTTATTTATACAAATTTAAATAAAGACACACAATTAAGTGGAAAATTAAGACAATTTAAATAAGAAAACACACTTAAGTGTCAAATTGGGATTCGGGGTTCACAATGTATGAACAACTTGGTCATCATAGTTCACTGTATTTGTCACATCCTCTGGTGGCTCTTTCATTTTCCATTGAGTTTATAGTATTCATTTATTACAAGGGTGGTCCTTTTCCATTTCCCAGCAATACCACTGGAACATTCTTTTCCAATTGCCATACCTTTGAATTACTTCTAACTGTGAAATCATTATTTGTGTCAACTAGACTTCTCGACCTAACCGAGGGCACTCTTCTTATGATGTCCTTTCTATCCATACTTGGGAGAAAACATTCTTTCTACTACAACATTTCCCAACTATGGCTTACCATACAGTATACATAAGGTTTTCTTAACTGTACTAGTCCCTAGCTCAGTCACAATTCAAACTTCGAGCTATTACCTGGAACATCAGCAGATCTGGACCTTTTTCTTTTTGTTTTCTGTCGACCATTTTGTAAATTACTTTTATACATCAATGTACCCCTGGTACATTTTGAGCTCACTATTGCTCATCTTTTCCCTCATCTTAGGTTTAATCTGACTAGGACTTCCTCTAGATTACACCCTCTCCTTTGAATTCACTAGAATAGACTTCACGTTTGCCACCAACCTCTAAGCAAACCTACTATACATTCTATTTCTAGTGAAAAGTCTATGTTTACTTGCGTGACTCCCGACTTCCACTCAGGTATCAGTAGTAGATTGAGTAATCCTATCGGCCTCTGCCCTTCAAGTTTCACTTGTTAACAAATCAAACATCACATAGTACTTTTCTTACTTTGCTAGACTATATCTTAGTCTATTAGTCTAGAGTGGCCGTTTTGGTCACTCATTATCATTCTTTACTGCGTTACTACTTAACTGGGAAGAAACTCCTCTTGTTCTCTTTCTACAATCATAACTTGCATTCTTAGTTGAGAGAGAATCTGTACTCAATCTCTCAACATCAATTCATGGCTAGAATGGAGTGTTCTCGACACTATCAATCACAACTTTTCCCTTAATTGTACAATTCTAGTTCAAGTACCATCGTACCTTAGGTACTACTGCTCAGATACCTTCTCCGTGTACCTCAGTATCGAGTTGCTCGAATTCCTTCTCCATGTACTTCAGTATCGAGCTATTCAATTTCTAAGACTGAGCTTCAGCACTTTCTCCGTGTACTTCAGTACTGAGCCACTCATAGTCAATTTGCATATTTTTATCTCTCAATGACTTAATTGCCCAAAACATTCTTACTAATGCCTTCTCATGGTCATTGTAAAACATAGCATAAATACAACTAATATAAGGTGCGTTGCTTGGTAACTATTTGAGAACAGTTGTTATAAATAGCTTTCAGTAAACATACATTGCTAAACATTCATAAGCTTTAGCAATCTACTTAAAACATTTAAAGCATTTAGAGTCACTCACTCCTACTGCTGGAACCATATAACCAAGAAATAGAATCTGGTTTAACCAGAAATCACATTTGCTGAACGTGGCATATAACTGCTTCTCTTGCAGCGTCTACAAAACTATCCTCAAATGGTTCCCGTGATCTTCCCATTGTTTGAATACATCAATATGTCATCAAGGTGACACACTAGATCTATTGTAACCCTTATTTATTAATTCCTGTAATTGAACTTTCAACTCCTTAAATTCTTCTGGCACCATGCTTAATGGTACCTGAAAAATAGGTGTTGTATTTGGAATTAAATCAATAGTAAACTCAACTTCCTTGTTAGATTGTAAATCTGATAACTTTTCAGGGAAAACATCCAGGAACTCTTGTACAACTGGTACATCCTCAGGTTTCATCTTCTCGTCCTATGAAACCATCACATGGCTTAATAGGCTTCCTATCTTTTACTTAGAAACTTTCTAGCCTTCACTACCAATATTAGGCTTCCTGAAAGTATTCCTTTGCTTCTTACAAATACTGTCTTTTACGTACCAAATCTCTCGAACATTATCCATCCTTAAAACAATTCATACGGTTGTAACATTTATCTGATCCATGCTCTAGAGTGACATCAATTCCAGAAAATCTAATGGAATCACTTCATAACTATACTTATCAACTACTCTAGAGCCTCTAAAACTCTTATACTATTACAACCTCTCCACAACATAATAATAACTACTTAGGGCATGCTCTCTACAATATTTCATACAAGCAGTGCAACATGCTAGATAACAATAAAGGTATAGCACCATAAACAACTATTTCATAAATATACTGGTACATAAAGTTACTTTACCATTCACCACATTAGGTGACTCCTCAAAACCTGCCTTGACGCTGAGATCTTTCTGCTTTCTTTCTCATTTTTCTTCTTTTGAATCCCTTCTTCGGCTCCCGAGCCACTAGGTTTATCTATCGCTTGTAAAGTCAATTTGTATTCTATTTGAACTCTTCGACCTAGCTGGGGCATTCCTTCTTGAAATTTCCTACCTGTCCACACTGGAAACATATGTTTTTACCTTTATAACATGTCCCTTGATGATGCTTACCACAATTCGTACATAAGGGTTTTCTTAGCCGTACCAGCTACCAACTCGGTAGGATGCCAAAACCTTGATCTATCATCCATACTAATCACAAGACTTGGCTTCTTCCTTTCTACCCTATGCTAACTTGTAGCTCTCTGTCCTTTATCAATACCTATTAGAACATTCTCAATACCGTACTTCCCTTTCAAATCTGCAAGAATGCATTCAACACTTTCTGCCAACCTCTTGGCGATCTGGTTAAATATTATGTCCTTTAACTGAGAATCTGTTCCTGTCTGCGGAATCCTCGACTCCCCGTCAGAAGTCGTTTCCTGATTTACCGGGTCTTTACCTTTCCGTTCACTAACATTTGAATTCCCTCGAATCTTGGAACTTCTAAAGACACATCTAGATGTGTATAAGCACTAACATTTGAATTCCCTCGAATCTTGGAACTTCTAAAGGTAGGGTCAGGGTTCCCGTTGTCTGTCTGCCTACTCTGCTTGCCACTTTTCTTGACATCTTCCTCTTACTTAGGTAGTACACATGCTAAGGACTCAAGACTCAAACTTATATATATAAACTTTTCTCCTCTCTTCCCAAAATCTTTTGCTCTGATATCAACTTGTCACACCCCGCACTAGATTACCCTCATAACCTGGACGAAATGGTGACTACAACAGTTACCAACCCTTTTGCTGGCACTTACTACCTATCTTACTTGTTAAATAATACTCAAATCCTGAATACAGACATATTAACTTAGAACTTAACACATTTACATTACAGGGTTTTGCAGCATTGTTTATACATGGATATTACAACCTAGTGAACCCTATCAAGAATACTAGTCACAAGACAGACACATGTGTACTAACTAATATAAGTCTCCACTTACGCTTCCTTCGACCTGTTTCTTTGAGTGGCAGAGCAGTAGCAGAATAGTCTTTTGGGAACTGACCGCTACCTGAAAGAAAATATTTGAAAATATGAGCTAGAAGCCCAGTGAGTGAGTGAATAAAAATATAAATCTCATGCTTTAACCGAAAGCTTGAAAACATAATACTGAAACTAAAGTATACCAAGCAAACGTGTATATAAAACCTTTAAAACCACCATTAAACATCATTATTCCTTAGTTGAGAACGAGCATACATCGCTCTAGCTCCCAATGTCTATTACCGGCCAAGAGACCCATACTACGGCCTCCCTTTGCTAGTATATAGCCTAGGAGACCCATACTTCAACCTCTCATTTAGAACTACCTACGACACGTGGAGTTTTCTATGTATCGTCAACACCTTAGGTACATTTATTCAGATACCTTCCTTACCTTCAGTATCTGGCTCACTTAAGCTAACAAGTTCTCGAATAAAGCATAGAAAAATCTTTAGGATACCTTCCCTACCTTCATTATCCCTTTTCAAAATGTTTAGGAATACCAACGCATGTTCTTTGATAATCTTAGGTATTTAAAACATAATACATCAAGCTTCATTCAACCTTAGCTCTAACCCTAACGCATGCTTCATACTTTGTAAAATAAGTTGACTTAAATCATGTTGAACTAGCTTGTAAAAACTACTAGCATGTGTTAGATATGGAAAATATACTTGGAAAACTCATACATTAGTAACATCATGCGTTGTTAAACATTCATATGCATTAGCAATTCCAAAATATCCTTCTAGCCTAGGAGAAGATATGACTGCCCTTATCCTTAGTTGAGAGTGAACTATTAGATCTAACCCTCAATGTCAACTTTAGTCGGGGAGGACCCTTTTGCTCAATCCCTCGACGTCATATTACTTACGTGCACGTGGTTATAACTAAGTGTCGTCATACCTTAGGTACTTGACTAGGATACCTTCTCATTGTCCTTAAGTATCCTTAGGACACCTTCTCATTACCCTTCAGTATCCTTAGGATACCTTCTCATTGTCTTTCAGTATCCATCATATAACTAGTCATAGACATTTAGATGAAAAGATACCTTTTCATTGTCCTTTAGTATCCGTCATATAGCTAGTCATAAACATTTAGTTGAACACTAGGGCTTAGTGCTCAAATCATCATACTAGTTCATCCATCATACTGGTTCATCATAAAAATGGAGTTACTTAAACATACTGAAAATATTTGGACAAGATAACATATCTAAATCATGTCAATTCCGTGGAAAACGTACTTTACTTAGCATGAGAAACAGTTTCACAAATATGTTGCTTGGCAATTCATGTAAACACTTAGCATGAGAAATAACTTCAAAGAAATCACAGTTTCTAAATCATTAAAACAGTAAGTCATCACATAGTCACTCACAACTCGTTGGCCTCTTAACGGGTTATACGCCTCTCCTAGCTCTTCTTGGCTTGAAAGGACATAATTCTCGGTTAAACTACTTAGAATTCTTAGCAAAATACCTCAAATAGTTCATTACTAATGGAACTTTCATCATCAAAGACAACTTTACTGGTGAGATTCTTCTCATGAGCGAGATCCTCATGAGCAAGATCCTCATGAGCGAGATTCTCCTCATGAGCGAAATCAAGGTTTTCGTAGCGATACTCAGCCCAATTTCTACTGAGATTCCATTCTAGAGCGAGATCCGTATCACAAAATCTCGCTATAATCTCCACGGTGAGCTGTTTGCTTGTTCTTCTCAAGCAGCTGCTTGCTTATGCACAGATTCTTTATTACAACATTAAAAATTCATAACTCAAAATCCATATCTTTTTTGAAGAAATTTCCTTCTACAAACATATTTAGCATGGTAACTTTCTTACCTTAAAATTTCAGCCAAAAATTATTTATAGTTTGTCCTAGAGCATTCAATCTTCACCTCGGGCCCTGATTAACCCGAGATTCTGTCTCTTCTATAATTTCATCACTTTCTATTGTTCTTCTCCTGCAATCCTTCTCTGACAAGACAACCTTAAAAACTAGATTCTCCCAGCTTTCAAATGGCACTGATTTCACCAAATTTACTCATGTAGATTGCCAAACCAATCTTTTGTAGTTCATTTTCTCTTTTAATCTTCCCGCCACCTCCCGAATTCAAACGTGCCAAACCAATAAGTGGGCTTCCTTATTTTGTGTTTTTCTTTTCCTTTCTCTACAAAATTTTTAAATGACATGGATTTTCACTTATATGATATTTAATATATCATTCCTTTGGGAAACATACTTGTTTAGGAACTTAGAATTCGGGATTTACACTTAGCTACACAAGAGCTTATTTCTTCTTGCTTTCATCCTCTAACCCTCCTAAATCATGGCTTCATTTAACTCATTAAGAAACATCTCATACTTACTCTTACTTAAAGTAATTAGGGTTCGGGTTTTATAGCGTGCCCCATCAAATTTTTATATATTTAAAATGTACTCCATCTAATTTTATTTTTAATTCTCAATAGAAAATATTTCTACCTAATTTAAAATTTAAATCGCAAAGCAAATCGTAGGTTCTGTTACAACTCTCATTTTGTTTTTGTCTTTCTTTTTTAATTTCAATTTTTATTTCTAACTACATTTTGTTTGTAATAATGTATTTAGAAGATCCTAGGTCACTTCTAGATCAGTGTCCAAGTCTTCAATTTCTTTTGAAATTTTAAAGAATTTCTATTGAAAGTGTATATTTGGAAGTATTTATAAAAAATTAAAATTAATATTGCAACTATTGAAGAATATAATCTTTTTCATAATTGACAACATTTAAAGTTTTTTTATTTATTTATTTATAATGGTTAAAGTGTCAACCATTTTGGCTTTGATACTTTAAATTTCGTTATTTTAGTCCATCCTACCTTCAATAAATTTTAAAATAATAATAATAATAATTTTTATAGCAGAGAAGAACACAATATGGATATATTTAATTTCACAAATTTAAAGGTAATATGAATAGAAACTTTGGACTTGTTTGGATTAATTTAGAAAAAAATATTTTTCAAAAAGTCATTTCCATCTAAACACTTTTTATTAGAAAGTGCTTAAAAATTACTAATGCGTTTACAACTCTTTCTGAAAATTGTTTTTATTATAAGTTTGTTTAGTTTGTTATATACTAAAATTATTTTTTATTAATGTCAAATTAATATAAATGACCACTATAAAATATTATGAACGAATAATTTAAAATAATGATTGCGGGAATAGGTCGGAATTGGCTGCTGATGGTGGTGGCCAATAACAATAGCTGAAGGTGGTGGCTCAATTTGGCTGGCGGATGGTGGAGGTAGCCACCACAACATAGTACGGAAACGAGCTAGATAACTTTTGGGGCATTTTGATAGAGATTAACCATTAAACACTTAAAAGCCATTTTTCTAAAAGTTTATTTCAAATGTTAATCCTAAACCAACTTATTTTATGAATTCATATATTAAAAAATTTGCATTTTTTTTTTCAAAATAGCTTTATTTTTAAATTAAACACTTTAAAATGTATTCCAAAACATTATTTAAATTTAGAGGACCAATTTTACGATACATTGGAGGTGGAGATAGAGGAACTAAGATACTAAAATTGAATAACTAAGAGTATGAAACCAAAATGGACGGAAATCTATCCTACAATCTATAACAACAAATATATATATATACTGTCTCTTATACACATCTAGATGTGTATAAGAGACAGAAGTAGGAGAGAGCGACACTGCCGAGAGTGGAAAGAGCAAGAGCGCCTATGCTAGACTTGCTTTGTCCGATTCGAACGTCACGCCCACGCCTCGCCTATGCATTGAACGGCCGAGCAAGCTTCTGGGCGATGTATTTGGACGCGTTGGGGTGGATTATGCATTTAAAAATCCTAATTTGAATACAAACAAAGCTTGAAGATGTAAGGGCAAACATCAATTAAAATCTAGATGTCCGATTAAGAGAAATTCTTAAACCCTAAGAAATTATGTTGGATGCGTTTGGGAAGAACACATTTAACCAAGGTGAAGTCAGCTTACGTTGATAAAGGGAGGATTAAACATTTGGCCATGCAGCCAAGTAGGTGTTGTCAATCCCACGAGCAATCTGAACGCCTATAAATAGGGAGTTGGGATTTCATTTTCAAATCACACAAAAATCATAAATTTTGTAGAGAAAGTAGAGGGCAGTGAGGGTTCAAAGGAATGTCTCAACTTTCAATGAGAATATCTTCCAATATACTCGTGCGTTTAGAGTGATTTCAAAGCCATCTGAAATCTCTAGAAGTCTAGTTTTCAGAGTAGGGCTGCTAGTGGAAAAGTCTCAAAGGAACTGGGCTGGAGGTTGAGAAGAAGGCAGAAGGGTCAGACTATCAAATCAGTCTGGGCCAGTCTTGAAGATTTTGAGATTCCGGCCAAACCACAAGGAATTCTAAGCTGAAAGTTTAGGGTAATATTCCTAAGACATTTTAGAATAAGTTTGTAGAAGGAAGTATTTCCAAATAAGGTTCATAACTATGAGTAATCTAAGTCGTAAATTGAATCTGAATTCTAGGGGTGAAAAATGGACCTGAGGAGCTACTAGAGTGAAAAGTTCCTAAGAGTTCGAGATGAGTGGCTAAAATGTTTTTGAACTAAAACGTTTTTAAACTGTTTTGATTACAAACGTTTTACAGAAAGCATATTTGCGAAAATAATTCTCATGCCTACTAATTTCTAAAGTGGTTTCCAAGCAAGTTTGAATTGTGATTTGAACGCATGCATATTGTTGAAAAACTATTTATATATGTTGATTTTATCCAGCATGCGTTGTCATCTTTAAAGCCATGTTGTATATGTGTTATACTATACATGCTTTAAAGAGAAAAGTTGTTTATAAATAGTTTTGGTAAAATACGATGCCGAAGTACAAGGAGAAGGCATCCACCCAACTAGATACTGAAGTACAATGAGAAGGTATATATTGGTATTGAAGTACGTTTGAGAAGGTACCAAGCCAATGGGATACTGAAGTACGTTGGAGAAGGCATCCTAGTAGCTCGATACTGAAGTACAAGGAGAAGGTATCTGAGCAGTAGTACCTAATGTGTTAAGGTACTTAGTATGGCCACAGGTGAATAAAGTCAGAGATTGAGCAAAAGGGTTCTCTCTGGACTAGTATTTGGTGTTGGGATTATTTTACCAAATATACAGTACTTTGATTTGAAAAATGATTTTACTGTTTTATGTTTAAAACAGTTTTATATACATTACGCTTGGAAATTATTTATGCTACAAAAGTTTATATTTCAGATAAAACTATTTTATGAAATTATGCATGGGAATTTACTATGTTTTCACGGTCACTCACTGGGCGTAAGCTCACCCTAATTTCAAATGTTTTTGTTTTTCCCCCCCCACAGGTAGCGGTCAAATTCTCTAAAGACAGCTCAGTATCTGCTCTGCCACTAAAGGACCAAAAGACTTGTAACCGTTTATTAGGTGGTTACTAGTAATATTGTAAACATGTTACTATTGTTCATATAGGGACTAGGGTTTGTGGGTTTTGGGACTTGTAAATCTAATGTTGTAAATACTCTAAACATATTAAGTTTCTAAGTTAATAAATTATGGGCCTACAGCCATCCCGTTGCATATAATTTGTATTTGGTATCAGAGTTATTCTGCAAGAGTTTTTAGGCAGTAAGTGTTATCCTAAGGGTTGATAACTGCTGTAGTCACGCCCTTCTCTAGGCTAAGAGGGTGATCTAGGGTGGGGTGTGACACACACAAACCCTTTTTCGACACTCCCCCTCAAGTTAGGACGTAAATATCGATCAGACCCAACTTGCTTACACAGTAATCAAAACTCTGTCTTAACAACCCCTTTGTAACGACATTTACAATCTACTGATTTGAAGGGATGTAGGGAATACATATGCTCCCATTGTCCAATCTTTCTTTAATGAAATGTCTGTCAATCTCGACGTGTTTAGTCCTATCGTGCTGGATCGGATTGTTGGCAATACTTATTGTTGCTTTATTGTCGCAAAACAACTTCATTGGAAGCTCACTGTCTTGTTGAAGATCTGTTAATACTTTCTTCAACCCGATCTCTTCACATATCCCTAAACACATGGCCCTGTATTTGGCTTCTGCACTACTCATGGCAACCACTCCCTGTTTTTTACTTCTCCAAGTGACCAGATTGCCCTAGAAAAACGTATAATATCTAGAAATAGACTTTCTATCAACAACAGATCCAGCCCAGTTCGAATCTGTATTGGCTTTTATACCATGTTTACTAGACTTCCTGAACAGAAGACCTTTACCAGGAGTGCCCTTTAAATACCGTAAGATGCGTTCAACTGCTGTCATATGTTCTTCATAGGGAGCTTGCATGAACTAACTAACAACACTCACGACATATGATATATAAGGCCTCATGTGAGATGAATATATCAACATCCCGACTAACCGCTGATATCTTTCTTTGCTAACAGGAGCTCCATTATTAACATTACTCAGTTTGACATTATACTCTGTAGGGGTGTCTACAGGCTTACACCCAGTCATTCCTGTTTCTCTGAGGAGATCTAGAGTATACTTTCATTTTGATACAGATATACCCTCTTTCGATCGGGCCACCTCCATCCTAAGAAAGTATCGCAATTTTCTCAGATCTTTAATTTCAAATTCTTTANAAGAAAGTATCGCAATTTTCCCAGATCTTTAATTTCAAATTCTTTAGCCATCTCCGTTTTAAGTCTTATGATTTCATCAGTATCATCACCAGTCAGAACAATGTCATCTGCATACACAATAAGTACTGAAGTCTTTCCTGAACTCAACCTTTTTGTGAACAATGTGTGGTCTAAGTGCCCCTGATCATACCCCTGAGCTTTAACAAACATGGTGAATCTGTCAAACCAAGCTCTTGGTGACTATTTCAACCCATGCAGAGACTTCTTCAATCTACAAACCCGATGGTTAAACTGGTGTTCGAAACCGGGTGAAGGGCTCATATAACCTTCTTCTTCGAGTTCTCCATTAAGAAACGCATTCTTCATATCCAACTGGTGTAAAGGCCAATCTTTATTAACAACAACAGATAATAGCACCCAGATCATATTGAGTTTGGCCACAGGAGAGAATGTCTCAGAGTAATCAATACCAAAGGTCTGGGTAAAGCCTTTAGCAACCAGTCTCGTCTTATATCTGTCAATCGAGCCATCGGATTTGTACTTGACAATAAATACCTATTTACATCCAACCGTATTGTGCCCCTCAGGAAGAGTAACCTGTTCCCATGTTCCATTTTTCTCTAGGGCTCTTATTTCTTCCATAACCACAGCCCTCCACTCGAGAGTTTCCATGGCAACTTGTATAGTACTTGGAACCATTACCGTATCTAGACTGGTAGTAAGAGCCTTGAACTCAGGAGATAGGTTACTATATGTCATGTAACTATGCATAGAAAACTTTGTACATGACCTAGTCCTTTTTCTCAAGGCAATTGAAAGATCAAGAGACGCATCACGGTTCTCATCTTCTCCATGTTCCTTACTGCAGTCAGCCGTCTGATCTATGGATCTTTTGTCAGAAGGATTTCCCACACAATCACCTTCCCTTCTACTATTTTCGTTTGCTAAAGTTATTTCTTCAGTGTTGTCTTTTCCATCAGTTTCTCCATCCTCCTCAGTTCCCTCTATTTTCTCATTATCTGCATCAATCTCTACATCTATATCCATTCTACAATTATCAGTCTTAACACAATCATCAATATCACAAACAGGGATATTCATATCTGGAACTGAGACCGAGTCAGACTCATGAACTGGAGCCGGAGAGGCGATAGGTGGCACTGTTTCCTTCCTGAGATTCTTCCTGTAGTAGGTTATCCAAAGGACTTGATTAATGGGAAGAACAGGACTAGGAAGAACAAGGTTAGGATGTTCAGGTTCAGCCGACATCTCTAGGGGGATAGAGTACGAGGACCAGTTAGTCTCTTCACTAGGACATTCCCCCTGAAGAGCACTAACGGGAAAAAATGGTTGATCCTCAAGAAAGGTGACATCTATAGACACAAAGTATTTTCGAAACGAGGGATGATAACATTTGTACCCACGTTGATGGAGAGGATACCCAACAAAGACACATTTCTGGGCACGAGGAGTGAATTTTGTATGATTAGGACCATGAGTATGGACAAAGACAACACATCCAAACACCCGCAGAGGTACGTCAGGAATTAACCGAGTGTTGGGATACAATTCTTTGAAACATTCAAGAGGAGTATGGAAGGACAAGACACGGGAAGGCATGCGGTTGACAAGGTGGGCTGTAGTGAGGATAGCAAATAGGAAGGAAGAGAGGTAGATATCATAAGGGAACGGGCGACCTCTACCAGATGTCTATTTTTCCTCTCGGCAACTCCGTTTTGCTGGGGAGTATAGGCACACGAGCTTTGATGGATGATTCCTTTAGATACCAAGAAGTCTCGGAATGAGTTATTAATGAATTCACGCCTTTTGTCACTCCGTAAAATGGTAATTTTTGTGTTGAACTAGGTTTCGACGGTCGCATGAAATTGTTGGAAAACGGAGAACACCTCAGACTTATCGGTCAAAAGGAAGACCCAGATCAATTTGGTGTGATCGTCAATAAAGGTGACGAACCACTGTTTTCCTGTAGAGGTAGTGGTAGGTGAGGGACCTCAGACATCACTATGGATAAGACTGAACGGTCTGGATGGCTTGTAAGGTTGAGAGTGAAACGAAACACGACTCTGCTTAGCCCGGATACAGACATCACACTGTAAGGATGACATATTAATATTATGAAATAAATGCAGAAAAAGGTACTTCATATATTGAAAACTAGGATGTCCCAAACGGTCATAACATAAAATCAGTTTCAACAACAGAGAAATTCAAAGAAATAAAACTAGTCCTATAACCATCCTTAAAGGAAGTTTCATCAGTCAGGAAATAGAGACCCCTATCGTGCGGGGCAGTACCAATCATCGTCCCCAAGCCCAGATACTGAAACAAAACAATGTCGGGTGAGAAAATAGTCTGACAGTTCAAGTCCCTTGTAATTTTACTAACAGATAGTAAGTTATACGAAATTTTAGGAATATGAAGCACATCACGCAATATCAAACCATCAAACGGAGACAGATGTCCTTTCACTGTGACAGGGGTAAGGAGCCATCGGGTGATATGAGATAAAATGATCAGAAGACCCGGTCAGATGGTCTGTTGCTCCAAAATCCACAATCTAAGGTTATTTACCATTAATGCTAATAAAGCTAAAAGACTAAGTCGTATCTGGTGTGCAATTGCACTGACCCCAATAGCACTTAAGTTACTTTGACCGTCAACTTGAGGTGGAGTCAAAGTCTTGTCATTTGCCGAGTCGCTGGCCAGAGCACGTCCAGAACCAGTCTTGTCCTGTGACTGGCGTCGTTTTTAATTTTGAGGTTTCCCATGAAGCTTCCAACACTGATATTTTGTGTGCCATGGTTTTTTACAGTGCTCACAGATAGGTGGAGGTTTCTTGTCACTATCTGATCTAGATGACTTGGTGGCAAAAGCTGCAGCCTCGGTAGACATAACAACTGAAATATTCATGGCCCTAGACCTATCTTCTTCGAGGCGTATTTCAGAGCACACCTCCCTCAGTGATGGTGTAGGGCGTTGACCCAAAATCCTGCTGCGAACACCGTCATATTTTGGATTTAACCCCGCCAGAAAATCGTACACTCGATCAGCTTCCTTAAGTTTGGAATACTACGTTCCATCATATGTACATCTCTAAACAATCTCATGACATAAGTCCATTTCTTGCCATAACAAGGACAATTTGTTGAAGTATGACATGACGTTTATAGCTCCTTGCTTACATTTATGAATTTATTTGCGTAATGTATATAGGCGGGATGCATTCTACTTCTATGAATATAACTACTGTACTGCATCCCAGATCTCTTTGGCAGTTGCCGTATAAAGTAACGGTCTGCCAATTTGAGGTTCCATGCTACTCATCAGAACTGATCGTAGCAATGAATCTTCTGCTCTCCAAAGACGCTTGTGGGGACTACCGGGTTTAGGTTTGACTATCTCCCTAGTTAGATAGCCAAATTTTTGTCTTCCTTCCAGAGCCATTCGTATGGATTGAGACCATGAAAAATAATTTTCGCCATTCAACTTTTCTCCAATTATAATCCCTGCAGAGTGTCCTATTGATCCAGATAATAAATTTGTAGCAGGTAAAGAATGGAAAGAGTTTACCGGGTTCTCAAAGCCTAGCTGTAAATTTGACGATTCTGGTTGAACCATTTTTGAGTTTGTACCAAGAACCGACCCAAATTTAGCGAGTTGTTGCTGGAGGAAAACAAACCTGCTTTTAATCTCATCAGAACATGCCCCCATTAGACTGGCCGAAGAGTTCACCGGAAAAACAACTGTATCGGCGTCACTGTAGTCAGAGAGGATCGATCATCCTACCCTCCGGAGGTTGCTGGTCAGAAAACGCCATCAATTGGTCACGTAACCCGATGTGGTCGACTACCTTAGGGTTCGAAGTCGCGGCTGGAAGTTCATCCGAAGTCGCGGCAGCTGGGAGCTCTCGTCTGGGTTGTGCAAAAACTTTTGGGAGATCGACCGACCTGTTGTGCGCGAAGGTTCCCGACTGATCGGTAGGTCTGGTTGTCGTCAACGGATCTGAATAGTCGTCGAACATAGTTTGAGCTATGACTAGACCTGGCCGAACACCGAACAAGGCTGGATCTGTTCGCCGACCACTATCTACACTTGAGATGTTGGCTGGTCTGCGGTTGGAGTGTGGTTGGGCATCGCTCACATCTGGGTGAGACCTGATCTATCCAACAACACTTATTTGTTGAAGGAGGCGAGGTAAGGCAGTCTCTAGGTATTGTTGGATAGCTTCCTTAACCAGCCATCTCAAAATTTGTTGTTGAAGGAGACTCATCAATGGTGACTAGGGTTTCGTCCTCGTGCTCTGATACCATGATAAAAATAAAAACAGAAGAAGAGAAACACAAGACTGATTTACGTAGAAAACCTTAGGCCAGGGAGAAAAAACCACGATTGAATCTTATTATTAAGTTACACTGAAATACAGAAAGACTACTTAAATAAATAGATAGATAGGAAGCTCTAGGCCCATAAATAAATTACAAATAAACCCCTAGGGCAAACATATTACTTTTCGACATTCTTCATTGTTGGGTTTTGGAGCATTTGTTCTTCCATTTTTGCTGTTTTTTAAAGATCCCATTTTTCATATTAGAGTGCTTTGCTTTCACACTATTATAGATTGGTATAATGCTTGCTTTCTTTCCTTTCTTTTAGAGTGAAGGTTGTTATTTGTATTTGGTTTATTGAGGAGAATATTTTTGGAAAGAAGTGAGAATCTCAGGTTATTACAAAGTATAAAACTAAGAGAGATGGTTTATATGGAGTTGGAAGAGTTGGAGATATGTAATTGGCTATACTATTGATATCAACTCTTGAGATCTATTTGTTTTTCTTGGAAGAATATGTTTAAATTGGCTATTTCTGTCAATTATTGGCATTGACTTCGTGAGATTTGAGTAGTTTGTTCAAGGGTTGAATTCCAATATGTTCGGAGACGTAAAGTTTAGATTTATACGAATGACCAGATCCTTAAATCTATTTTTTTGAACCGACATCACTCTTCTCTTTCTAGATTATGAATATTCACTGTGGAGATTGCCCGAACGGAGTGATGAGAGGGAAAAAGTTAAGCATGAAGTTCACCTTAGATCTGCACGTAGAATTCAAGAATTATGCTTCAAAAATGGAGGAATATATATCAAGCTTGGTCAACATATTGGTTAGTTGGTACGACTTCTATCCACATCTCTGAGCATGTGATGAAAAAGAAGATGGGCCTACAGTCCTTAATTTACCTTACCTCATTTCTCATGCAGGAGTATTTAGTGCCCCAAGAATATGTCCAGATAATGAGAGAATATATGTTGAACAAATGTCCAGTATCCCCGTACAATCAAGTGTGTGAAGTGTTCAAGAGAGAGCTTGGCATGACACCGGATAAGGTATATTTACTTGGCTAAACCTGTTTCATATAATCAGATTATGCATTCATTTTGTTGAATGAATATTACTTTTGCAATCTGACAGAAGCTGGTTATCTTGATTGTGTTACTGTTACATATGAGTTGGCACTTCTGTTTTCTGTATCATGTTTTGTATAATCTCATTGTTATTGACTTAACACCATTATTTTATTGTAAACGACATTTGTCTCATGAAGCAAGCCTTCTCATGTGTAGATCTTTTCTGAATTTAATCCTGATCCAATAGCCAGTGCTTCCCTTGCACAAGTGCATGTTGCTCGTACCCATGATGGGCAAAAAGTTGCTGTGAAGGTCTTGTTGTACTCGATAAATTTGAACTTGAATTCACATGTATTTATATTGATTTGACTTTTGAGGGCCAATTTTGTTTACCTATGGTCCCTTTATATTCAGGTGCAGCACACTCATATGACTAATACTGCAGCTGCAGATCATGCTAGTGTTGCATTAATTGTGAACACCCTATATTGACTTTTTCCTTCTGTTGATTATAGGTAATGTTCTAGAACATCTTATGGCCTAGTTGTTTAGTTGTTCCGCTAGTTGCGCTATAAAATATAACTGTGATCCTTGGTTGCACTACAACCATTAAGGGTAGCTTATCATAATAGCCTCTATACATTGATGGCATTAAATTGAAAAGTAATGCGTGCAAAATAGTTAAAACATGAGTGTGCTATTTCTCTAAGCCCTAACCTGTGCCTGGCGGAAGCTTCTCATGCAATTGAGGCCTCATTCCTAGGCCTCCTTTTTCTAGGTGGTTCTTGACAAAACAATCAGGAAAAAAACAAAGTGTATGTGTGCGTGTTGGTCTCTCCATGTGTGTGTTGCTTCTGTCATAGTATCCAACTCTCATTCAATCCTAATGTGTTGCAACATAATTCTGCAATAACTTTTGGATGGAGGTGTCTCCTAGGCTGAAATGTATCATTTCTGATAAATTCCTTGGCAGAGGGTTACTCGAAGTCCAGGCTAAGTGAGTACTGGAGACTTTCATGTCCATCGTAGAGGAAAACTCGATATCATAACCATCGCAAGTTGGTCTGCCACTTCTCAAAGTTGCTTTATATATTGCTCCCGAGCAATTTTTTGAGAATTCGATTCAATCTTGGAGACCAGAAAGTCATTTGCAGTGTGAGTATTTCTAAACTTCTGGATTCTAATCACATTTTACTCTGTTTCCATCTTCTTCTCACATTTTGACTTCTGTTGATTTCAAACTTTTTTCCTGGAAAATGTGCTCTAGTCAGCAACCTTTACTTCTGTGCAAGTTGCAGTCACTTTGTTATTTTAAAGTATTTTTAAGCATTATATTATATTTATCTTGTGCTTAAAATCTAATGATTTTACAAGCATTCTTTTTTATTCACTGCTTCGTTTTGTATTAAATTTTTACATAAAAAATGACATAGTATTTTGTCATTTCTCATTTGAGTGCTAGTGTCCTTGAACTTTTCCTTCATTTCATATTCATCTCTGGCAACTAACTGGATGTAAGTTATTTTATTTTTTAGAATATCCTTTGTGTCCAATCGTTTTAGATTTTTTGTTTTATTTATTTTTTTAATCATAATTGTAATAATAATAATAACCTGTTTGTTGTTTGATCGTATTTTGATAAAAAATGATACATTTTTCAAGCTCCCACGTTCAAAGCTTCCAAAGGAAGGAATATCTAGAAAAATACAATCCAAGTTTCTAATTTTTTCTGATTATTTAACAATGATTTCATATATAAGTTCCTTACGCGTTAATAGTCTTAGTCAGATTCGGCTCTAAATCTTCAAGAACTAACTTTGAAAAAAAGGTTGGCTGGTATCTGTGAGATGGTTAGTATACAACCCAGATTTGTAATCATACACTACAGGAAATTAAATATTGAAATTTATTGGATGATAAATAATATACCTAACCTTAATTTAGGAAGCAGAGAAACAATTAAAAAATAAATAATAAATATAATAAATAAATAAATAAATAAAAATAAAAGAAAATTGGAAAGAACGAAGGTGGAGAGAGCGAGACTCTAATTGCATGATAAAATAAATAATAAATAAGTAAATTGGAGAGAGAGAAAGATGGAGAGAGCGAGATTGAAGAGAAAATTGGAGAAAGCGAGAGTAGAGAGAGCGAGATTGAAGGAAATTGGAGAGAGTGGAGAATTGCAGCGAGAAAACTCGGAGAGAGCGAGATACTGAGAAGAGAGTTGCGCGATCGAAGAGAGATTGGAGAGCGAGAAAACCCCAGCGAGCAAGGCTTAGCGAGAGTAGAGAGAGCGAGATCCTGGAGAAAGAGAGATTGAAGGAAAAAAATCAGAGAGAGCGAGAAAGCTGAGAGCAGCGAGAGCGAGAGCGAGAGCGAAAGTAGCGAGGTCAAACCAGCGAGAAAGCTGGAGAGAGCGAGATTCTGAGAACAAAGAGAGCGAGATTTGGAACAGAAGCGTGGATTATGCGTTGAATTTGGCCACGAATCTATAGTTTATCATAGAAAAACCCTAAAATTGAATAAAAACAAAGAATGATGACGTAAGGGCAAAACGTTAGCCAAGATTAGGTTGTCTTTAATTGAGAGGAATCCTTAAACCCTAAGTAATTTTAAAGAAGCCACCTGTAGGATGATTTGTCACACTGAGAAGGAGCTGAAACCTACTATAAAATAGGACCCTTTGCTGAAGATTTAACCATTCTCAAACAAATTTCAGTAACAAAGAATCGTGTGAAAGAGTAAGTGTGAGTGAGGAAGTTCTGTGAGGCTAAAAGAGAAAAGCTCGGGTAACGTGCTGCCCAAATTTCCTTCTAGTTTAAAAAGGGAAAGCTCAACTGATCAAATCATAAAGAATAATAAGGAATAATTAGATCACAGTCAAGGTAAGTAGTTTATCTCACCCTCTCTTTAAGTGCTCTGTGGTAATGTACCTTTATTATGTTGCATGATTATGTTAATTTTTATATTGCATTACATGTTTAGAACACGTTTCTCCTACAAGGGACCCCATGCATTATGTCTTGTTTCATGATTACGTTAAAATCAAGTTTTTAATTAGGTGTAAGTTATTGCTTTCAGTCTAATCTTACTTGATGTTTAACGGTTGATGTTGGATGCGACT